>NW_028142400.1:0-73548 GCF_055691185.1 Crinia signifera
TAAAGCGGAAGTGGGCGGGTCCTGGCGCCCTTAGGCCCCCTGCCATGCCCAGGGTTGCCCTGGCAACTGTTGCTGGCCCCCAAAGCGGAAGTGGGCGGATCCTGGCCCCCTTAAGCCCCCTGCCATGCCCAGGGTTGCCCTGGCAACTGTTGCTGGCCCCCAAAGCGGAAGTGGGCGGGTCCTGGCGCCATTAAGCCCCCTGTATGAACAATGTTGCCCTGGCAACTGTTGCCGGCCCCCAAAGCGGAAGTGGGCGGATCCTGGCCCCCTTAAGCCCCCTGCCATGCCCAGGGTTGCCCTGGCAACTGTTGCTGGCCCCCAAAGCGGAAGTGGGCGGGTCCTGGCGCCCTTAGGCCCCCTGCCATGCCCAATGTTGCTCTGCAAACTGGTGCTGGCCCCCAAAGCGGAAGTGGGCCGGTCCAGGCCCCCTTAAGCCCCCTGCCATGCCCAGGGTTGCCCTGGCAACTGTTGCTGGCCCCCAAAGCGGAAGTGGGCGGGTCCAGGCCCCCTTAAGCCCCCTGCCTTGCCCAGGGTTGTGCTGGCAACTGCTGCTTGCCCCCAAAGCGGAAGTGGGCGGTTCCAGGCCCCCTTAAGCCCCCTGCCATGCCCAGGGTTGCCCTGGCAACTGTTGCTGGCCCCCAAAGCGGAAGTGGGCGGGTCCTTTCCCCCTTAAGCCCCCTGCCATGCCCAGGGTTGCCCTGGCAACTGTTGCTGGCCCCCAAAGCGGAAGAGGGCGGGTCCTGGCGCCCTTAGGCCCCCTGCCATGCCCAATGTTGCCCTGGCAACTGTTGCTGGCCCCCAAAGCGGAAGTGGGCGGATCCTGGCCCCCTTAAGCCCCCTGCCTTGCCCAGGGTTGTGCTGGCAACTGCTGCTTGCCCCCACAGCGGAAGTGGGCGGGTCCAGGCTACCTGCCATGCCCAGGGTTGCCCTGGCAACTGTTGCTGGCCCCCAAAGCGGAAGTGGGCGGGTCCAGGCCCCCTTAAGCCCCCTGCCTTGCCCAGGGTTGTCCTGGCAACTGTTGCTGGCCCCCAAAGCGGAAGTGGGCGGGTCCTGGCCCCCTTAAGCCCCCTGCCATGCCCAGGGTTGCCCTGGCATTTGTTGCTGGCCCCCAAAGCGGAAGTGGGCGGGTCCTGGCGCCCTTAGGCCCCCTGCCATGCCCAATGTTGCCCTGGCAACTGTTGCTGGCCCCCAAAGCGGAAGTGTGCGGATCCAGGCCCCCTTAAGCCCCCTGCCATGCCCAGGGTTGCCCTGGCAACTGTTGCTGGCCCCCAAAGCGGAAGTGGGTGGGTCCTTGCCCCCTTAAGCCCCCTGCCATGCCCAGGGTTGCCCTGGCAACTGTTGCTGGCCCCCAAAGCGGAAGTGGGCGGGTCCAGGCCCCCTTAAGCCCCCTGCCTTGCCCAGGGTTGTGCTGGCAACTGTTGCTGGCCCCCAAAGCGGAAGTGGGCGGGTCCTGGCGCCCTTAGGCCCCCTGCCATTCCCAATGTTGCGCTGGCAACTGTTGCCGGCCCCCAATTGTGCGGATCCTGGCCCCCTTAAGCCCCGTGCCATGCCCAGGGTTGCCCTGGCCAACTGTTGCTGGCCCCCAAAGCGGAAGTGGGCGGGTCCTGGCGCCCTTAAGCCCCCTGCCATGCCCAATGTTGCCCTTGCAACTGTTGCTGGCCCCCAAAGCGGAAGTGGGCGGGTCCAGGCCCCCTTAAGCCCCCTGCCATGCCCAGGGTTGCCCTGGCAACTGTTGCTGGCCCCCAAAGCGGAAGTGGGCGGATCCTGGCCCCCTTAAGCCCCCTACCATGCCCAGTTTTGCCCTGGCAACTGTTGCTGGCCCCCAAAGCGGAAGTGGGTGGGTCCTGGCCCCCTGCCATGCCCAGGGTTGCCCTGGCAACTGTTGCTGGCCCCCAAAGCGGAAGTGGGCGGGTCCTGGCGCCCTTAGGCCCCGTGCCATGCCCAGGGTTGCCCTGGCAACTGTTGCTGGCCCCCAAAGCGGAAGTGGGCGGGTCCTGGCGCCCTTAGGCCCCTTGCCATGCCCAATGTTGCCCTGGAAACTGTTGCTGGCCCCCAAAGCGGAAGTGGGCGGGTCCTGGCGCCCTTAGGCCCCCTGCCATGCCCAATGTTGCCCTGGCAACTGTTGCTGGCCCCAAAGCGGAAGTGGGCGGATCCTGGCCCCCTTAAGCCCCCTGCCATGCCCAGGGTTGCCCTGGCAACTGTTGCTGGCCCCCAAAGCGGAAGTGGGCGGGTCCTGGCGCCATTAAGCCCCCTGCCATGAAGAATGTTGCCCTGGCAACTGTTGCCGGCCCCCAAAGCGGAAGTGGGCGGATCCTGGCCCCCTTAAGCCCCCTGCCATGCCCAGGGTTGCCCTGGCAACTGTTGCTGGCCCCCAAAGCGGAAGTGGGCGGGTCCTGGCGCCCTTAGGCCCCCTGCCATGCCCAATGTTGCTCTGCAAACTGGTGCTGGCCCCCAAAGCGGAAGTGGGCGGGTCCAGGCCCCCTTAAGCCCCCTGCCATGCCCAGGGTTGCCCTGGCAACTGTTGCTGGCCCCCAAAGCGGAAGTGGGCGGGTCCAGGCCCCTTAAGCCCCCTGCCTTGCCCAGGGTTGTGCTGGCAACTGCTGCTTGCCCCCAAAGCGGAAGTGGGCGGTTCCAGCCCCCTTAAGCCCCTGCCATGCCCAGGGTTGCCCTGGCAACTGTTGCTGGCCCCCAAAGCGGAAGTGGGCGTGTCCTGGCGCCCTTAGGCCCCCTGCCATGCCCAATGTTGCCCTGCAAACTGCTGCTGGCCCCCAAAGCGGAAGTGGGCGGGTCCAGACCCCATTAAGCCCCCTGCCATGCCCAGGGTTGCTCTGGCAACTGTTGCTGGCCCCCAAAGCGGAAGTGGGCGGGTCCAGGCCCCCTTAAGCCCCCTGCCTTGCCCCAGGGTTGTGCTGGCAACTGCTGCTTGCCCCCAAAGCGGAAGTGGGCGGTTACAGGCCCCCTTAAGCCCCCTGCCATGCCCAGGGTTGCCCTGGCAACTGTTGCTGGCCCCCAAAGCGGAAGTATGCGGGTCCAGGCCCCCTTAAGCCGCCTGCCATGCCCAGGGTTGCCGTGGCAACTGTTGCTGGCCCCCAAAGCGGAAGTGGGCGGGTCCAGGCCCCCTTAAGCCCCCTGCCTTGCCCAGGGTTGTGCTGGCAACTGCTGCTTGCCCCCACAGCGGAAGTGGGCGGGTCCAGGCCCCCTGCCATGCCCAGGGTTGCCCTGGCAACTGTTGCTGGCCCCCAAAGCGGAAGTGGGTGGGTCCTGGCCCCCTTAAGCCCCCTGCTATGCCCAGGGTTGCCCTGGCAACTGTTGCTGGCCCCCAAAGCGGAAGTGGGCGGGTCCTGGCGCCCTTAGGCCCCCTGCCATGCCCAATGTTGCCCTGCAAACTGTTGCTGGCCCCCAAAGCGGAAGTGGGCGGGTCCAGGCCCCCTTAAGCCCCTGCCATGCCCAGGGTTGCCCTGGCAACTGTTGCTGGCCCCCAAAGCGGAAGTGGGCGGGTCCAGGCCCCCTTAAGCCCCCTGCCTTGCCCAGGGTTGTGCTGTCAACTGCTGCTTTCCCCCAAAGCGGAAGTGGGCGGTTCCATTCCCCCTTAAGCTCCCTGCCATGCCCAGGGTTGCCCTGGCAACTGTTGCTGGCCCCCAAAGCGGAAGTGGGCGGGTCCTGGCCCCTTTAAGCCCCCTGCCATGCCCAGGGTTGCCCTGGCAACTGTTGCTGGCCCCCAAAGCGGAAGTGGGCGGGTCCAGGCCCCCTTAAGCCCCCTGCCTTGCCCAGGGTTGTGCTGGCAACTGCTGCTTGCCCCCAAAGCGGAAGTGGGCGGTTCCAGGCCCCCTTAAGCCCCCTGCCATGCCCAGGGTTGCCCTGGCAACTGTTGCTGGCCCCCAAAGCGGAAGTGGGCGGGTCCTGGCCCCCTTAAGCCCCCTGCCATGCCCAGGGTTGCCCTGGCATCTGTTGCTGGCCCCCAAAGCGGAAGAGGGCGGGTCCTGGCGCCCTTAAGCCCCCTGCCATGCCCAGGGTTGCCCTGGCAACTGTTGCTGGCCCCCAAAGCGGAAGTGGGCGGATCCTGGCCCCCTTAAGCCCCCTGCCTTGCCCAGGGTTGTGCTGGCAACTGCTGCTTGCCCCCACAGCGGAAGTGGGCGGGTCCAGGCTACCTGCCATGCCCAGGGTTGCCCTGGCAACTGTTGCTGGCCCCCAAAGCGGAAGTGGGTGGGTCCTGGCCCCCTTAAGCCCCCTGCCATGCCCAGGGTTGCCCTGGCAACTTTTGCTGGCCCCCAAAGCGGAAGTGGGCGGGTCCTGGCGCCATTAAGCCCCCTGCCATGAAGAATGTTGCCCTGGCAACTGTTGCCGGCCCCCAAAGCGGAAGTGGGCGGATCCTGGCCCCCTTAAGCCCCCTGCCATGCCCAGGGTTGCCCTGGCATTTGTTGCTGGCCCCCAAAGCGGAAGTGGGCGGGTCCTGGCGCCCTTAGGCCCCCTGCCATGCCCAATGTTGCCCTGGCAACTGTTGCTGGCCCCCAAAGCGGAAGTGGGCGGATCCTGGCCCCCTTAAGCCCCCCTGCCATGCCCAGGGCTGCCCTGGCAACTGTTGCTGGCCCCCACAGCGGAAGTGGGGCGGGTCCTGGCGCCCTTAAGCCCCCTGCCATGCCCAATGTTGCCCTTGCAACTGTTGCTGGCCCCCAAAGCGGAAGTGGGTGGGGTCCAGGCCCCCTTAAGCCCCCTGCCATGCCCAGGGTTGCCCTGGCAACTGTTGCTGGCCCCCAAAGCGGAAGTGGGCGGATCCTGGCCCCCTTAAGCCCCCTACCATGCCCAGTTTTGCCCTGGCAACTGTTGCTGGCCCCCAAAGCGGAAGTGGGTGGGTCCTGGCCCCCTGCCATGCCCAGGGTTGCCCTGGCAACTGTTGCTGGCCCCCAAAGCGGAAGTGGGCGGGTCCTGGCGCCCTTAGGCCCCCTGCCATGCCCAATGTTGCCCTGGCAACTGTTGCTGGCCCCCAAAGTGGAAGTGGGCGGATCCTGGCCCCCTTAAGCCCCCTGCCATGCCCAGGGTTGCCCTGGCAACTGTTGCTGGCCCCCAAAGCGGAAGTGGGCGGGTCCTGGGCGCCATTAAGCCCCCTGCCATGAACAATGTTGCCCTGGCAACTGTTGCCGGCCCCCAAAGCGGAAGTGGGCGGATCCTGGCCCCCTTAAGCCCCCTGCCATGCCCAGGGTTGCCCTGGCAACTGTTGCTGGCCCCCAAAGCGGAAGTGGGCGGGTCCTGGCGCCCTTAGGCCCCCTGCCATGCCCAATGTTGCTCTGCAAACTGGTGCTGGCCCCCAAAGCGGAAGTGGGCGGGTCCAGGCCCCCTTAAGCCCCCTGCCATGCCCAGGGTTGCCCTGGCAACTGTTGCTGGCCCCCAAAGCGGAAGTGGGCGGGTCCAGGCCCCCTTAAGCCCCCTGCCTTGCCCAGGGTTGTGCTGGCAACTGCTGCTTGCCCCCAAAAGCGGAAGTGGGCGGTTCCAGGCCCCCTTAAGCCCCCTGCCATGCCCAGGGTTGCCCTGGCAACTGTTGCTGGCCCCCAAAGCGGAAGTGGGCGGGTCCTGGCCCCCTTAAGCCCCCTGCCATGCCCAGGGTTGCCCTGGCAACTGTTGCTGGCCCCCAAAGCGGAAGAGGGCGGGTCCTGGCGCCCTTAGGCCCCCTGCCATGCCCAATGTTGCCCTGGCAACTGTTGCTGGCCCCCAAAGCGGAAGTGGGCGGGTCCAGGCCCCCTTAAGCCCCCTGCCTTGCCCAGGGTTGTGCTGGCAACTGCTGCTTGCCCCCAAAGCGGAAGTGGGCGGTTCCAGGCCCCCTTAAGCCCCCTGCCATGCCCAGGGTTGCCCTGGCAACTGTTGCTGGCCCCCAAAGCGGAAGTGGGCGGGTCCTGGCCCCTTAAGCCCCCTGCCATGCCCAGGGTTGCCCTGGCAACTGTTGCTGGCCCCCAAAGCGGAAGAGGGCGGGTCCTGGCGCCCTTAGGCCCCCTGTCATGCCCAATGTTGCCCTGGCAACTGTTGCTGGCCCCCAAAGCGGAAGTGGGCGGGTCCTGGCGCCCTTAGGCCCCGTGCCATGCCCAGGGTTGCCCTGGCAACTGTTGCTGGCCCCCAAAGCGGAAGTGGGCGGGTCCTGCCGCCCTTAGGCCCCTTGCAATGCCCAATGTTGCCCTGGCAACTGTTGCTGGCCCCCAAGCGGAAGTGGGCGGGTCCTGGCGCCCTTAGGCCCCCTGCCATGCCCAATGTTGCCCTGGCAACTGTTGCTGGCCCCCAAAGCGGAAGTGGGCGGATCCTGGCCCCCTTAAGCCCCCTGCCATGCCCAGGGTTGCCCTGGCAACTGTTGCTGGCCCCCAAAGCGGAAGTGGGCGGGTCCTGGCGCCCTTAGGCCCCCTGCCATGCCCAATGTTGCTCTGCAAACTGGTGCTGGCCCCCAAAGCGGAAGTGGGCGGGTCCAGGCCCCCTTAAGCCCCCTGCCATGCCCAGGGTTGCCCTGGCAACTGTTGCTGGCCCCCAAAGCGGAAGTGGGCGGGTCCAGGCCCCCTTAAGCCCCCTGCCTTGCCCAGGGTTGTGCTGGCAACTGCTGCTTGCCCCCAAAGCGGAAGTGGGCGGTTCCAGGCCCCCTTAAGCCCCCTGCCATGCCCAGGGTTGCCCTGGCAACTGTTGCTGGCCCCCAAAGCGGAAGTGGGCGGGTCCTGGCCCCCTTAAGCCCCCTGCCATGCCCAGGGTTGCCCTGACAACTGTTGCTGGCCCCCAAAGCGGAAGAGGGCGGGTCCTGGCACCCTTAGGCCCCGTGCCATGCCCAGGGTTGCCCTGGCAACTGTTGCTGGCCCCCAAAGCGGAAGTGGGCGGGTCCTGGCGCCCTTAGGCCCCTTGCCATGCCCAATGTTGCCCTGGCAACTGTTGCTGGCCCCCAAAGCGGAAGTGGGCGGGTCCTGGCGCCCTTAGGCCCCCTGCCATGCCCAGGGTTGCCCTGGCAACTGTTGCTGGCCCCCAAAGCGGAAGTGGGCGGATCCTGGCCCCCTTAAGCCCCCTGCCATGCCCAGGGTTGCCAACTGTTGCTGGCCCCCAAAGCGGAAGTGGGCGGGTCCTGGCGCCATTAAGCCCCCTGCCATGAACAATGTTGCCCTGGCAACTGTTGCCGGCCCCCAAAGCGGAAGTGGGCGGATCCTGGCCCCCTTAAGCCCCCTGCCATGCCCAGGGTTGCCCTGGCAACTGTTGCTGGCCCCCAAAGCGGAAGTGGGCGGGTCCTGGCGCCCTTAGGCCCCCTGCCATGCCCAATGTTGCTCTGCAAACTGGTGCTGGCCCCCAAAGCGGAAGTGGGCCGGTCCAGGCCCCCTTAAGCCCCCTGCCATGCCCAGGGTTGCCCTGGCAACTGTTGCTGGCCCCCAAAGCGGAAGTGGGCGGGTCCAGGCCCCCTTAAGCCCCCTGCCTTGCCCAGGGTTGTGCTGGCAACTGCTGCTTGCCCCCAAAGCGGAAGTGGGCGGTTCCAGGCCCCCTTAAGCCCCCTGCCATGCCCAGGGTTGCCCTGGCAACTGTTGCTGGCCCCCAAAGCGGAAGTGGGCGGGTCCTTTCCCCCTTAAGCCCCCTGCCATGCCCAGGGTTGCCCTGGCAACTGTTGCTGGCCCCCAAAGCGGAAGAGGGCGGGTCCTGGCGCCCTTAGGCCCCCTGCCATGCCCAATGTTGCCCTGGCAACTGTTGCTGGCCCCCAAAGCGGAAGTGGGCGGATCCTGGCCCCCTTAAGCCCCCTGCCTTGCCCAGGGTTGTGCTGGCAACTGCTGCTTGCCCCCACAGCGGAAGTGGGCGGGTCCAGGCTACCTGCCATGCCCAGGGTTGCCCTGGCAACTGTTGCTGGCCCCCAAAACGGAAGTGGGCGGGTCCTGGCGCCCTTAGGCCCCCTGCCATGCCCAATGTTGCCCTGGCAACTGTTGCTGGCCCCCAAAGCGGAAGTGGGCGGGTCCTGGCCCCCTTAAGCCCCCTGCCATGCCCAGGGTTGCCCTGGCATCTGTTGCTGGCCCCCAAAGCGGAAGAGGGCGGGTCCTGGCGCCCTTAGGCCCCCTGCCATGCCCAATGTTGCCCTGGCAACTGTTGCTGGCCCCCAAAGCGGAAGTGGGCGGATCCTGGCCCCCTTAAGCCCCCTGCCTTGCCCAGGGTTGTGCTGGCAACTGCTGCTTGCCCCCACAGAGGAAGTGGGCGGGTCCAGGCTACCTGCCATGCCCAGGGTTGCCCTGGCAACTGTTGCTGGCCCCCAAAGCGGAAGTGGGTGGGTCCTGGCCCCCTTAAGCCCCCTGCCATGCCCAGGGTTGCCCTGGCAACTTTTGCTGGCCCCCAAAGCGGAAGTGGGCGGGTCCAGGCCCCCTTAAGCCCCCTGCCTTGCCCAGGGTTGTCCTGGCAACTGTTGCTGGCCCCCAAAGCGGAAGTGGGCGGGTCCTGGCCCCCTTAAGCCCCCTGCCATGCCCAGGGTTGCCCTGGCATTTGTTGCTGGCCCCCAAAGCGGAAGTGGGCGGGTCCTGGCGCCCTTAGGCCCCCTGCCATGCCCAATGTTGCCCTGGCAACTGTTGCTGGCCCCCAAAGCGGAAGTGGGCGGTTCCAGGCCCCCTTAAGCCCCCTGCCATGCCCAGGGTTGCCCTGGCAACTGTTGCTGGCCCCCAAAGCGGAAGTGGGCGGGTCCTGGCCCCCTTAAGCCCCGTGCCATGCCCAGGGTTGTGCTGGCAACTGCTGCTTGCCCCCACAGCGGAAGTGGGCGGGTCCTGGCGCCCTTAAGCCCCCTGCCATGCCCAATGTTGCCCTTGCAACTGTTGCTGGCCCCCAAAGCGGAAGTGGGTGGGTCCAGGCCCCCTTAAGCCCCCTGCCATGCCCAGGGTTGCCCTGGCAACTGTTGCTGGCCCCCAAAGCGGAAGTGGGCGGGTCCTGGCGCCATTAAGCCCCCTGCCATGAACAATGTTGCCCTGGCAACTGTTGCCGGCCCCCAAAGCGGAAGTGGGCGGATCCTGGCCCCCTTAAGCCCCCTGCCATGCCCAGGGTTGCCCTGGCAACTGTTGCTGGCCCCCAAAGCGGAAGTGGGCGGGTCCTGGCGCCCTTAGGCCCCCTGCCATGCCCAATGTTGCTCTGCAAACTGGTGCTGGCCCCCAAAGCGGAAGTGGGCGGGTCCAGGCCCCCTTAAGCCCCCTGCCATGCCCAGGGTTGCCCTGGCAACTGTTGCTGGCCCCCAAAGCGGAAGTGGGCGGGTCCAGGCCCCCTTAAGCCCCCTGCCTTGCCCAGGGTTGTGCTGGCAACTGCTGCTTGCCCCCAAAGCGGAAGTGGGCGGTTCCAGGCCCCCTTAAGCCCCCTGCCATGCCCAGGGTTGCCCTGGCAACTGTTGCTGGCCCCCAAAGCGGAAGTGGGCGGGTCCTGGCCCCCTTAAGCCCCCTGCCATGCCCAGGGTTGCCCTGGCAACTGTTGCTGGCCCCCAAAGCGGAAGAGGGCGGGTCCTGGCGCCCTTAGGCCCCCTGCCATGCCCAATGTTGCCCTGGCAACTGTTGCTGGCCCCCAAAGCGGAAGTGGGCGGGTCCAGGCCCCCTTAAGCCCCCTGCCTTGCCCAGGGTTGTGCTGGCAACTGCTGCTTGCCCCCAAAGCGGAAGTGGGCGGTTCCAGGCCCCCTTAAGCCCCCTGCCATGCCCAGGGTTGCCCTGGCAACTGTTGCTGGCCCCCAAAGCGGAAGTGGGCGGGTCCTGGCCCCCTTAAGCCCCCTGCCATGCCCAGGGTTGCCCTGGCAACTGTTGCTGGCCCCCAAAGCGGAAGAGGGCGGGTCCTGGCCCCCTTAAGCCCCCTGCCATGCCCAGGGTTGCCCTGGCATTTGTTGCTGGCCCCCAAAACGGAAGTGGGCGGGTCCTGGCGCCCTTAGGCCCCCTGCCATGCCCAATGTTGCCCTGGCAACTGTTGCTGGCCCCCAAAGCGGAAGTGTGCGGATCCAGGCCCCTTAAGCCCCCTGCCATGCCCAGGGTTGCCCTGGCATTTGTTGCTGGCCCCCAAAGCGGAAGTGGGCGGGTCCTGGCGCCCTTAGGCCCCCTGCCATGCCCAATGTTGCCCTGGCAACTGTTGCTGGCCCCCAAAGCGGAAGTGTGCGGATCCAGGCCCCCTTAAGCCCCCTGCCATGCCCAGGGTTGCCCTGGCATTTGTTGCTGGCCCCCAAAGCGGAAGTGGGCGGGTCCTGGCGCCCTTAGGCCCCCTGCCATGCCCAATGTTGCCCTGGCAACTGTTGCTGGCCCCCAAAGCGGAAGTGGGCGGATCCTGGCGCCCTTAGGCCCCCTGCCATGCCCAATGTTGCCCTGGCAACTGTTGCTGGCCCCCAAAGCGGAAGTGTGCGGATCCAGGCCCCCTTAAGCCCCCTGCCATGCCCAGGGTTGCCCTGGCATTTGTTGCTGGCCCCCAAAGCGGAAGTGGGCGGGTCCTGGCGCCCTTAGGCCCCCTGCCATGCCCAATGTTGCCCTGGCAACTGTTGCTGGCCCCCAAAGCGGAAGTGTGCGGATCCAGGCCCCCTTAAGCCCCCTGCCATGCCCAGGGTTGCCCTGGCATTTGTTGCTGGCCCCCAAAGCGGAAGTGGGCGGGTCCTGGCGCCATTAAGCCCCCTGCCATGCCCAATGTTGCCCTGGCAACTGTTGCCGGCCCCCAAAGCGGAAGTGTGCGGATCCTGGCCCCCTTAAGCCCCGTGCCATGCCCAGGGTTGCCCTGGCAACTGTTGCTGGCCCCCAAAGCGGAAGTGGGCGGGTCCTGGCGCCCTTAAGCCCCCTGCCATGCCCAATGTTGCCCTTGCAACTGTTGCTGGCCCCCAAAGCGGAAGTGGGCGGGTCCAGGCCCCCTTAAGCCCCCTGCCATGCCCAGGGTTGCCCTGGCAACTGTTGCTGGCCCCCAAAGCGGAAGTGGGCGGATCCTGGCCCCCTTAAGCCCCCTACCATGCCCAGTTTTGCCCTGGCAACTGTTGCTGGCCCCCAAAGCGGAAGTGGGTGGGTCCTGGCCCCCTGCCATGCCCAGGGTTGCCCTGGCAACTGTTGCTGGCCCCCAAAGCGGAAGTGGGCGGGTCCTGGCGCCCTTAGGCCCCGTGCCATGCCCAGGGTTGCCCTGGCAACTGTTGCTGGCCCCCAAAGCGGAAGTGGGCGGGTCCTGCCGCCCTTAGGCCCCTTGCCATGCCCAATGTTGCCCTGGCAACTGTTGCTGGCCCCCAAAGCGGAAGTGGGCGGGTCCTGGCGCCCTTAGGCCCCCTGCCATGCCCAATGTTGCCCTGGCAACTGTTGCTGGCCCCCAAAGCGGAAGTGGGCGGATCCTGGCCCCCTTAAGCCCCCTGCCATGCCCAGGGTTGCCCTGGCAACTGTTGCTGGCCCCCAAAGCGGAAGTGGGCGGGTCCTGGCGCCCTTAGGCCCCCTGCCATGCCCAATGTTGCTCTGCAAACTGGTGCTGGCCCCCAAAGCGGAAGTGGGCGGGTCCAGGCCCCCTTAAGCCCCCTGCCATGCCCAGGGTTGCCCTGGCAACTGTTGCTGGCCCCCAAAGCGGAAGTGGGCGGGTCCAGGCCCCCTTAAGCCCCCTGCCTTGCCCAGGGTTGTGCTGGCAACTGCTGCTTGCCCCCAAAGCGGAAGTGGGCGGTTCCAGGCCCCCTTAAGCCCCCTGCCATGCCCAGGGTTGCCCTGGCAACTGTTGCTGGCCCCCAAAGCGGAAGTGGGCGGGTCCTGGCCCCCTTAAGCCCCCTGCCATGCCCAGGGTTGCCCTGGCAACTGTTGCTGGCCCCCAAAGCGGAAGAGGGCGGGTCCTGGCACCCTTAGGCCCCGTGCCATGCCCAGGGTTGCCCTGGCAACTGTTGCTGGCCCCCAAAGCGGAAGTGGGCGGGTCCTGGCGCCCTTAGGCCCCTTGCCATGCCCAATGTTTCCCTGGCAACTGTTGCTGGCCCCCAAAGCGGAAGTGGGCGGGTCCTGGCGCCCTTAGGCCCCCTGCCATGCCCAGGGTTGCCCTGGCAACTGTTGCTGGCCCCCAAAGCGGAAGTGGGCGGATCCTGGCCCCCTTAAGCCCCCTGCCATGCCCAGGGTTGCCCTGGCAACTGTTGCTGGCCCCCAAAGCGGAAGTGGGCGGGTCCTGGCGCCATTAAGCCCCCTGCCATGAACAATGTTGCCCTGGCAACTGTTGCCGGCCCCCAAAGCGGAAGTGGGCGGATCCTGGCCCCCTTAAGCCCCCTGCCATGCCCAGGGTTGCCCTGGCAACTGTTGCTGGCCCCCAAAGCGGAAGTGGGCGGGTCCTGGCGCCCTTAGGCCCCCTGCCATGCCCAATGTTGCTCTGCAAACTGGTGCTGGCCCCCAAAGCGGAAGTGGGCCGGTCCAGGCCCCCTTAAGCCCCCTGCCATGCCCAGGGTTGCCCTGGCAACTGTTGCTGGCCCCCAAAGCGGAAGTGGGCGGGTCCAGGCCCCCTTAAGCCCCCTGCCTTGCCCAGGGTTGTGCTGGCAACTGCTGCTTGCCCCCAAAGCGGAAGTGGGCGGTTCCAGGCCCCCTTAAGCCCCCTGCCATGCCCAGGGTTGCCCTGGCAACTGTTGCTGGCCCCCAAAGCGGAAGTGGGCGGGTCCTTTCCCCCTTAAGCCCCCTGCCATGCCCAGGGTTGCCCTGGCAACTGTTGCTGGCCCCCAAAGCGGAAGAGGGCGGGTCCTGGCGCCCTTAGGCCCCCTGCCATGCCCAATGTTGCCCTG
The DNA here is from genome assembly GCF_055691185.1 of Crinia signifera. NCBI lineage: Eukaryota > Metazoa > Chordata > Amphibia > Anura > Myobatrachidae > Crinia > Crinia signifera. The sequence goes on from NW_028142400.1 coordinate 12,689, forward strand.
GCAACTGTTGCTGGCCCCCAAAGCGGAAGTGGGCGGATCCTGGCCCCCTTAAGCCCCCTGCCTTGCCCAGGGTTGTGCTGGCAACTGCTGCTTGCCCCCACAGCGGAAGTGGGCGGGTCCAGGCTACCTGCCATGCCCAGGGTTGCCCTGGCAACTGTTGCTGGCCCCCAAAGCGGAAGTGGGCGGGTCCAGGCCCCCTTAAGCCCCCTGCCTTGCCCAGGGTTGTCCTGGCAACTGTTGCTGGCCCCCAAAGCGGAAGTGGGCGGGTCCTGGCCCCCTTAAGCCCCCTGCCATGCCCAGGGTTGCCCTGGCATTTGTTGCTGGCCCCCAAAGCGGAAGTGGGCGGGTCCTGGCGCCCTTAGGCCCCCTGCCATGCCCAATGTTGCCCTGGCAACTGTTGCTGGCCCCCAAAGCGGAAGTGTGCGGATCCAGGCCCCCTTAAGCCCCCTGCCATGCCCAGGGTTGCCCTGGCAACTGTTGCTGGCCCCCAAAGCGGAAGTGGGTGGGTCCTTGCCCCCTTAAGCCCCCTGCCATGCCCAGGGTTGCCCTGGCAACTGTTGCTGGCCCCCAAAGCGGAAGTGGGCGGGTCCAGGCCCCCTTAAGCCCCCTGCCTTGCCCAGGGTTGTGCTGGCAACTGTTGCTGGCCCCCAAAGCGGAAGTGGGCGGGTCCTGGCGCCCTTAGGCCCCCTGCCATTCCCAATGTTGCGCTGGCAACTGTTGCCGGCCCCCAAAGCGGAAGTGTGCGGATCCTGGCCCCCTTAAGCCCCGTGCCATGCCCAGGGTTGCCCTGGCAACTGTTGCTGGCCCCCAAAGCGGAAGTGGGCGGGTCCTGGCGCCCTTAAGCCCCCTGCCATGCCCAATGTTGCCCTTGCAACTGTTGCTGGCCCCCAAAGCGGAAGTGGGCGGGTCCAGGCCCCCTTAAGCCCCCTGCCATGCCCAGGGTTGCCCTGGCAACTGTTGCTGGCCCCCAAAGCGGAAGTGGGCGGATCCTGGCCCCCTTAAGCCCCCTACCATGCCCAGTTTTGCCCTGGCAACTGTTGCTGGCCCCCAAAGCGGAAGTGGGTGGGTCCTGGCCCCCTGCCATGCCCAGGGTTGCCCTGGCAACTGTTGCTGGCCCCCAAAGCGGAAGTGGGCGGGTCCTGGCGCCCTTAGGCCCCGTGCCATGCCCAGGGTTGCCCTGGCAACTGTTGCTGGCCCCCAAAGCGGAAGTGGGCGGGTCCTGGCGCCCTTAGGCCCCTTGCCATGCCCAATGTTGCCCTGGAAACTGTTGCTGGCCCCCAAAGCGGAAGTGGGCGGGTCCTGGCGCCCTTAGGCCCCCTGCCATGCCCAATGTTGCCCTGGCAACTGTTGCTGGCCCCCAAAGCGGAAGTGGGCGGATCCTGGCCCCCTTAAGCCCCCTGCCATGCCCAGGGTTGCCCTGGCAACTGTTGCTGGCCCCCAAAGCGGAAGTGGGCGGGTCCTGGCGCCATTAAGCCCCCTGCCATGAAGAATGTTGCCCTGGCAACTGTTGCCGGCCCCCAAAGCGGAAGTGGGCGGATCCTGGCCCCCTTAAGCCCCCTGCCATGCCCAGGGTTGCCCTGGCAACTGTTGCTGGCCCCCAAAGCGGAAGTGGGCGGGTCCTGGCGCCCTTAGGCCCCCTGCCATGCCCAATGTTGCTCTGCAAACTGGTGCTGGCCCCCAAAGCGGAAGTGGGCGGGTCCAGGCCCCCTTAAGCCCCCTGCCATGCCCAGGGTTGCCCTGGCAACTGTTGCTGGCCCCCAAAGCGGAAGTGGGCGGGTCCAGGCCCCCTTAAGCCCCCTGCCTTGCCCAGGGTTGTGCTGGCAACTGCTGCTTGCCCCCAAAGCGGAAGTGGGCGGTTCCAGGCCCCCTTAAGCCCCCTGCCATGCCCAGGGTTGCCCTGGCAACTGTTGCTGGCCCCCAAAGCGGAAGTGGGCGTGTCCTGGCGCCCTTAGGCCCCCTGCCATGCCCAATGTTGCCCTGCAAACTGCTGCTGGCCCCCAAAGCGGAAGTGGGCGGGTCCAGACCCCATTAAGCCCCCTGCCATGCCCAGGGTTGCTCTGGCAACTGTTGCTGGCCCCCAAAGCGGAAGTGGGCGGGTCCAGGCCCCCTTAAGCCCCCTGCCTTGCCCCAGGGTTGTGCTGGCAACTGCTGCTTGCCCCCAAAGCGGAAGTGGGCGGTTACAGGCCCCCTTAAGCCCCCTGCCATGCCCAGGGTTGCCCTGGCAACTGTTGCTGGCCCCCAAAGCGGAAGTATGCGGGTCCAGGCCCCCTTAAGCCGCCTGCCATGCCCAGGGTTGCCGTGGCAACTGTTGCTGGCCCCCAAAGCGGAAGTGGGCGGGTCCAGGCCCCCTTAAGCCCCCTGCCTTGCCCAGGGTTGTGCTGGCAACTGCTGCTTGCCCCCACAGCGGAAGTGGGCGGGTCCAGGCCCCATGCCATGCCCAGGGTTGCCCTGGCAACTGTTGCTGGCCCCCAAAGCGGAAGTGGGTGGGTCCTGGCCCCCTTAAGCCCCCTGCTATGCCCAGGGTTGCCCTGGCAACTGTTGCTGGCCCCCAAAGCGGAAGTGGGCGGGTCCTGGCGCCCTTAGGCCCCCTGCCATGCCCAATGTTGCCCTGCAAACTGTTGCTGGCCCCCAAAGCGGAAGTGGGCGGGTCCAGGCCCCCTTAAGCCCCCTGCCATGCCCAGGGTTGCCCTGGCAACTGTTGCTGGCCCCCAAAGCGGAAGTGGGCGGGTCCAGGCCCCCTTAAGCCCCCTGCCTTGCCCAGGGTTGTGCTGTCAACTGCTGCTTTCCCCCAAAGCGGAAGTGGGCGGTTCCATTCCCCCTTAAGCTCCCTGCCATGCCCAGGGTTGCCCTGGCAACTGTTGCTGGCCCCCAAAGCGGAAGTGGGCGGGTCCTGGCCCCTTTAAGCCCCCTGCCATGCCCAGGGTTGCCCTGGCAACTGTTGCTGGCCCCCAAAGCGGAAGTGGGCGGGTCCAGGCCCCCTTAAGCCCCCTGCCTTGCCCAGGGTTGTGCTGGCAACTGCTGCTTGCCCCCAAAGCGGAAGTGGGCGGTTCCAGGCCCCCTTAAGCCCCCTGCCATGCCCAGGGTTGCCCTGGCAACTGTTGCTGGCCCCCAAAGCGGAAGTGGGCGGGTCCTGGCCCCCTTAAGCCCCCTGCCATGCCCAGGGTTGCCCTGGCATCTGTTGCTGGCCCCCAAAGCGGAAGAGGGCGGGTCCTGGCGCCCTTAAGCCCCCTGCCATGCCCAGGGTTGCCCTGGCAACTGTTGCTGGCCCCCAAAGCGGAAGTGGGCGGATCCTGGCCCCCTTAAGCCCCCTGCCTTGCCCAGGGTTGTGCTGGCAACTGCTGCTTGCCCCCACAGCGGAAGTGGGCGGGTCCAGGCTACCTGCCATGCCCAGGGTTGCCCTGGCAACTGTTGCTGGCCCCCAAAGCGGAAGTGGGTGGGTCCTGGCCCCCTTAAGCCCCCTGCCATGCCCAGGGTTGCCCTGGCAACTTTTGCTGGCCCCCAAAGCGGAAGTGGGCGGGTCCTGGCGCCATTAAGCCCCCTGCCATGAAGAATGTTGCCCTGGCAACTGTTGCCGGCCCCCAAAGCGGAAGTGGGCGGATCCTGGCCCCCTTAAGCCCCCTGCCATGCCCAGGGTTGCCCTGGCATTTGTTGCTGGCCCCCAAAGCGGAAGTGGGCGGGTCCTGGCGCCCTTAGGCCCCCTGCCATGCCCAATGTTGCCCTGGCAACTGTTGCTGGCCCCCAAAGCGGAAGTGGGCGGATCCTGGCCCCCTTAAGCCCCCTGCCATGCCCAGGGCTGCCCTGGCAACTGTTGCTGGCCCCCACAGCGGAAGTGGGCGGGTCCTGGCGCCCTTAAGCCCCCTGCCATGCCCAATGTTGCCCTTGCAACTGTTGCTGGCCCCCAAAGCGGAAGTGGGTGGGTCCAGGCCCCCTTAAGCCCCCTGCCATGCCCAGGGTTGCCCTGGCAACTGTTGCTGGCCCCCAAAGCGGAAGTGGGCGGATCCTGGCCCCCTTAAGCCCCCTACCATGCCCAGTTTTGCCCTGGCAACTGTTGCTGGCCCCCAAAGCGGAAGTGGGTGGGTCCTGGCCCCCTGCCATGCCCAGGGTTGCCCTGGCAACTGTTGCTGGCCCCCAAAGCGGAAGTGGGCGGGTCCTGGCGCCCTTAGGCCCCCTGCCATGCCCAATGTTGCCCTGGCAACTGTTGCTGGCCCCCAAAGTGGAAGTGGGCGGATCCTGGCCCCCTTAAGCCCCCTGCCATGCCCAGGGTTGCCCTGGCAACTGTTGCTGGCCCCCAAAGCGGAAGTGGGCGGGTCCTGGCGCCATTAAGCCCCCTGCCATGAACAATGTTGCCCTGGCAACTGTTGCCGGCCCCCAAAGCGGAAGTGGGCGGATCCTGGCCCCCCTTAAGCCCCCTGCCATGCCCAGGGTTGCCCTGGCAACTGTTGCTGGCCCCCAAAGCGGAAGTGGGCGGGTCCTGGCGCCCTTAGGCCCCCTGCCATGCCCAATGTTGCTCTGCAAACTGGTGCTGGCCCCCAAAGCGGAAGTGGGCGGGTCCAGGCCCCCTTAAGCCCCCTGCCATGCCCAGGGTTGCCCTGGCAACTGTTGCTGGCCCCCAAAGCGGAAGTGGGCGGGTCCAGGCCCCCTTAAGCCCCCTGCCTTGCCCAGGGTTGTGCTGGCAACTGCTGCTTGCCCCCAAAGCGGAAGTGGGCGGTTCCAGGCCCCCTTAAGCCCCCTGCCATGCCCAGGGTTGCCCTGGCAACTGTTGCTGGCCCCCAAAGCGGAAGTGGGCGGGTCCTGGCCCCCTTAAGCCCCCTGCCATGCCCAGGGTTGCCCTGGCAACTGTTGCTGGCCCCCAAAGCGGAAGAGGGCGGGTCCTGGCGCCCTTAGGCCCCTGCCATGCCCAATGTTGCCCTGGCAACTGTTGCTGGCCCCCAAAGCGGAAGTGGGCGGGTCCAGGCCCCCTTAAGCCCCCTGCCTTGCCCAGGTTGTGCTGGCAACTGCTGCTTGCCCCCAAAGCGGAAGTGGGCGGTTCCAGGCCCCCTTAAGCCCCCTGCCATGCCCAGGGTTGCCCTGGCAACTGTTGCTGGCCCCCAAAGCGGAAGTGGGCGGGTCCTGGCCCCCTTAAGCCCCCTGCCATGCCCAGGGTTGCCCTGGCAACTGTTGCTGGCCCCCAAAGCGGAAGAGGGCGGGTCCTGGCGCCCTTAGGCCCCCTGTCATGCCCAATGTTGCCCTGGCAACTGTTGCTGGCCCCCAAAGCGGAAGTGGGCGGATCCTGGCCCCCTTAAGCCCCCTGCCTTGCCCAGGGTTGTGCTGGCAACTGCTGCTTGCCCCCACAGCGGAGGTGGGCGGGTCCAGGCTACCTGCCATGCCCAGGGTTGCCCTGGCAACTGTTGCTGGCCCCCAAGCGGGAGTGGGTGGGTCCTGGCCCCCTTAAGCCCCCTGCCATGCCCAGGGTTGCCCTGGCAACTGTTGCTGGCCCCCAAAGCGGAAGTGGGTGGGTCCAGGCCCCCTTAAGCCCCCTGCCTTGCCCAGGGTTGTCCTGGCAACTGTTGCTGGCCCCCAAAGCGGAAGTGGGCGGGTCCTGGCCCCCTTAAGCCCCCTGCCATGCCCAGGGTTGCCCTGGCATTTGTTGCTGGCCCCCAAAGCGGAAGTGGGCGGGTCCTGGCGCCCTTAGGCCCCCTGCCATGCCCAATGTTGCCCTGGCAACTGTTGCTGGCCCCCAAAGCGGAAGTGTGCGGATCCAGGCCCCCTTAAGCCCCCTGCCATGCCCAGGGTTGCCCTGGCATTTGTTGCTGGCCCCCAAAGCGGAAGTGGGCGGGTCCTGGGCGCCCTTAGGCCCCCTGCCATGCCCAATGTTGCCCTGGCAACTGTTGCTGGCCCCCAAAGCGGAAGTGTGCGGATCCAGGCCCCCTTAAGCCCCCTGCCATGCCCAGGGTTGCCCTGGCATTTGTTGCTGGCCCCCAAAGCGGAAGTGGGCGGGTCCTGGCGCCCTTAGGCCCCCTGCCATGCCCAATGTTGCCCTGGCAACTGTTGCTGCCCCCAAAGCGGAAGTGGGCGGATCCTGGCCCCCTTAAGCCCCCTGCCATGCCCAGGGCTGCCCTGGCAACTGTTGCTGGCCCCCAAAGCGGAAGTGGGCGGGTCCTGGCGCCATTAAGCCCCCTGCCATGCCCAATGTTGCCCTGGCAACTGTTGCCGGCCCCCAAAGCGGAAGTGTGCGGATCCTGGCCCCCTTAAGCCCCGTGCCATGCCCAGGGTTGCCCTGGCAACTGTTGCTGGCCCCCAAAGCGGAAGTGGGCGGGTCCTGGCGCCCTTAAGCCCCCTGCCTTGCCCAGGGTTGTGCTGGCAACTGCTGCTTGCCCTCAAAGCGGAAGTGGGCGGTTCCAGGCCCCCTTAAGCCCCCTGCCATGCCCAGGGTTGCCCTGGCAACTGTTGCTGGCCCCCAAAGCGGAAGTGGGCGGGTCCTGGCCCCCTTAAGCCCCCTGCCATGCCCAGGGTTGCCCTGGCAACTGTTGCTGGCCCCCAAAGCGGAAGAGGGCGGGTCCTGGCGCCCTTAGGCCCCCTGCCATGCCCAATGTTGCCCTGGCAACTGTTGCTGGCCCCGAAAGCGGAAGTGGGCGGATCCTGGCCCCCTTAAGCCCCCTGCCTTGCCCAGGGTTGTGCTGGCAACTGCTGCTTGCCCCCACAGCGGAGGTGGGCGGGTCCAGGCTACCTGCCATGCCCAGGGTTGCCCTGGCAACTGTTGCTGGCCCCCAAAGCGGGAGTGGGTGGGTCCTGGCCCCCTTAAGCCCCCTGCCATGCCCAGGGTTGCCCTGGCAACTGTTGCTGGCCCCCAAAGCGGAAGTGGGTGGGTCCAGGCCCCCTTAAGCCCCCTGCCATGCCCAGGGTTGCCCTGGCAACTGTTGCTGGCCCCCAAAGCGGAAGTGGGCGGATCCTGGCCCCCTTAGGCCCCCTGCCATTCCCAATGTTGCGCTGGCAACTGTTGCCGGCCCCCAAAGCGGAAGTGGGTGGATCCTGGCCCCCTTAAGCCCCCTGCCATGCCCAGGGTTGCCCTGGCAACTGTTGCTGGCCCCCAAAGCGGAAGTGGGCGGGTCCTGGCGCCCTTAGGCCCCCTGCCATGCCCAATGTTGCTCTGCAAACTGGTGCTGGCCCCCAAAGCGGAAGTGGGCGGGTCCAGGCCCCCTTAAGCCCCCTGCCTTGCCCAGGGTTGTGCTGGCAACTGCTGCTTGCCCCCAAAGCGGAAGTGGGCGGTTCCAGGCCCCCTTAAGCCCCCTGCCATGCCCAGGGTTGCCCTGGCAACTGTTGCTGGCCCCTAAAGCGGAAGTGGGTGGGTCCTGGCCCCCTTAAGCCCCCAGCCATGCCCAGGGTTGCCCTGGCAACTGTTGCTGGCCCCCAAAGCGGAAGTGGGCGGGTCCAGGCCCCCTTAAGCCCCCTGCCTTGCCCAGGGTTGTGCTGGCAACTGCTGCTTGCCCCCAAAGCGGAAGTGGGCGGTTCCAGGCCCCCTTAAGCCCCCTGCCATGCCCAGGGTTGCCCTGGCAACTGTTGCTGGCCCCCAAAGCGGACGTGGGCGGGTCCTGGCGCCCTTAGGCCCCCTGCCATGCCCAGGGTTGTGCTGGCAACTGCTGCTTGCCCCCAAAGCGGAAGTGGGCGGTTCCAGGCCCCCTTAAGCCCCCTGCCATGCCCAGGGTTGCCCTGGCAACTGTTGCTGGCCCCCAAAGCGGAAGTGGGCGGGTCCTGGCGCCCTTAGGCCCCCTGCCATGCCCAATGTTGCTCTGCAAACTGGTGCTGGCCCCCAAAGCGGAAGTGGGCGGGTCCAGGCCCCCTTAAGCCCCCTGCCATGCCCAGGGTTGCCCTGGCAACTGTTGCTGGCCCCCAAAGCGGAAGTGGGCGGGTCCAGGCCCCCTTAAGCCCCCTGCCTTGCCCAGGGTTGTGCTGGCAACTGCTGCTTGCCCCCAAAGCGGAAGTGGGCGGTTCCAGGCCCCCTTAAGCCCCCTGCCATGCCCAGGGTTGCCCTGGCAACTGTTGCTGGCCCCCAAAGCGGAAGTGGGCGGGTCCTGGCCCCCTTAAGCCCCCTGCCATGCCCAGGGTTGCCCTGGCAACTGTTGCTGGCCCCCAAAGCGGAAGAGGGCGGGTCCTGGCGCCCTTAGGCCCCCTGCCATGCCCAATGTTGCCCTGGCAACTGTTGCTGGCCCCCAAAGCGGAAGTGGGCGGGTCCAGGCCCCCTTAAGCCCCCTGCCTTGCCCAGGGTTGTGCTGGCAACTGCTGCTTGCCCCAAAAGCGGAAGTGGGCGGTTCCAGGCCCCCTTAAGCCCCCTGCCATGCCCAGGGTTGCCCTGGCAACTGTTGCTGGCCCCCAAAGCGGAAGTGGGCGGGTCCTGGCCCCCTTAAGCCCCCTGCCATGCCCAGGGTTGCCCTGGCAACTGTTGCTGGCCCCCAAAGCGGAAGAGGGCGGGTCCTGGCGCCCTTAGGCCCCCTGCCATGCCCAATGTTGCCCTGGCAACTGTTGCTGGCCCCCAAAGCGGAAGTGGGCGGATCCTGGCCCCCTTAAGCCCCCTGCCTTGCCCAGGGTTGTGCTGGCAACTGCTGCTTGCCCCCACAGCGGAGGTGGGCGGGTCCAGGCTACCTGCCATGCCCAGGGTTGCCCTGGCAACTGTTGCTGGCCCCCAAAGCGGGAGTGGGTGGGTCCTGGCCCCCTTAAGCCCCCTGCCATGCCCAGGGTTGCCCTGGCAACTGTTGCTGGCCCCCAAAGCGGAAGTGGGTGGGTCCAGGCCCCCTTAAGCCCCCTGCCTTGCCCAGGGTTGTCCTGGCAACTGTTGCTGGCCCCCAAAGCGGAAGTGGGCGGGTCCTGGCCCCCTTAAGCCCCCTGCCATGCCCAGGGTTGCCCTGGCATTTGTTGCTGGCCCCCAAAGCGGAAGTGGGCGGGTCCTGGCGCCCTTAGGCCCCCTGCCATGCCCAATGTTGCTCTGGCAACTGTTGCTGGCCCCCAAAGCGGAAGTGTGCGGATCCAGGCCCCCTTAAGCCCCCTGCCATGCCCAGGGTTGCCCTGGCATTTGTTGCTGGCCCCCAAAGCGGAAGTGGGCGGGTCCTGGCGCCCTTAGGCCCCCTGCCATGCCCAATGTTGCCCTGGCAACTGTTGCTGGCCCCCAAAGCGGAAGTGTGCGGATCCAGGCCCCCTTAAGCCCCCTGCCATGCCCAGGGTTGCCCTGGCATTTGTTGCTGGCCCCCAAAGCGGAAGTGGGCGGGTCCTGGCGCCCTTAGGCCCCCTGCCATGCCCAATGTTGCCCTGGCAACTGTTGCTGGCCCCCAAAGCGGAAGTGGGCGGATCCTGGCCCCCTTAAGCCCCCTGCCATGCCCAGGGCTGCCCTGGCAACTGTTGCTGGCCCCCAAAGCGGAAGTGGGCGGGTCCTGGCGCCATTAAGCCCCCTGCCATGCCCAATGTTGCCCTGGCAACTGTTGCCGGCCCCCAAAGCGGAAGTGTGCGGATCCTGGCCCCCTTAAGCCCCGTGCCATGCCCAGGGTTGCCCTGGCAACTGTTGCTGGCCCCCAAAGCGGAAGTGGGCGGGTCCTGGCGCCCTTAAGCCCCCTGCCTTGCCCAGGGTTGTGCTGGCAACTGCTGCTTGCCCCCAAAGCGGAAGTGGGCGGTTCCAGGCCCCCTTAAGCCCCCTGCCATGCCCAGGGTTGCCCTGGCAACTGTTGCTGGCCCCCAAAGCGGAAGTGGGCGGGTCCTGGCCCCCTTAAGCCCCCTGCCATGCCCAGGGTTGCCCTGGCAACTGTTGCTGGCCCCCAAAGCGGAAGAGGGCGGGTCCTGGCGCCCTTAGGCCCCCTGCCATGCCCAATGTTGCCCTGGCAACTGTTGCTGGCCCCCAAAGCGGAAGTGGGCGGATCCTGGCCCCCTTAAGCCCCCTGCCTTGCCCAGGGTTGTGCTGGCAACTGCTGCTTGCCCCCACAGCGGAGGTGGGCGGGTCCAGGCTACCTGCCATGCCCAGGGTTGCCCTGGTAACTGTTGCTGGCCCCCAAAGCGGGAGTGGGTGGGTCCTGGCCCCCTTAAGCCCCCTGCCATGCCCAGGGTTGCCCTGGCAACTGTTGCTGGCCCCCAAAGCGGAAGTGGGTGGGTCCAGGCCCCCTTAAGCCCCCTGCCATGCCCAGGGTTGCCCTGGCAACTGTTGCTGGCCCCCAAAGCGGAAGTGGGCGGATCCTGGCCCCCTTAGGCCCCCTGCCATTCCCAATGTTGCGCTGGGAACTGTTGCCGGCCCCCAAAGCGGAAGTGGGCGGATCCTGGCCCCCTTAAGCCCCCTGCCATGCCCAGGGTTGCCCTGGCAACTGTTGCTGGCCCCCAAAGCGGAAGTGGGCGGGTCCTGGCGCCCTTAGGCCCCCTGCCATGCCCAATGTTGCTCTGCAAACTGGTGCTGGCCCCCAAAGCGGAAGTGGGCGGGTCCAGGCCCCCTTAAGCCCCCTGCCTTGCCCAGGGTTGTGCTGGCAACTGCTGCTTGCCCCCAAAGCGGAAGTGGGCGGTTCCAGGCCCCCTTAAGCCCCCTGCCATGCCCAGGGTTGCCCTGGCAACTGTTGCTGGCCCTAAAGCGGAAGTGGGTGGGTCCTGGCCCCCTTAAGCCCCCAGCCATGCCCAGGGTTGCCCTGGCAACTGTTGCTGGCCCCCAAAGCGGAAGTGGGCGGGTCCAGGCCCCCTTAAGCCCCCTGCCTTGCCCAGGGTTGTGCTGGCAACTGCTGCTTGCCCCCAAAGCGGAAGTGGGCGGTTCCAGGCCCCCTTAAGCCCCCTGCCATGCCCAGGGTTGCCCTGGCAACTGTTGCTGGCCCCCAAAGCGGACGTGGCGGGTCCTGGCGCCCTTAGGCCCCCTGCCATTCCCAATGTTGCGCTGGCAACTGTTGCCGGCCCCCAAAGCGGAAGTGGGCGGATCCTGGCCCCCTTAAGCCCCCTGCCATGCCCAGGGTTGCCCTGGCAACTGTTGCTGGGCCCCAAAGCGGAAGTGGGCGTGTCCTGGCGCCCTTAGGCCCCCTGCCATGCCCAATGTTGCCCTGCAAACTGCTGCTGGCCCCCAAAGCGGAAGTGGGCGGGTCCAGACCCCATTAAGCCCCCTGCCATGCCCAGGGTTGCTCTGGCAACTGTTGCTGGCCCCCAAAGCGGAAGTGGGCGGGTCCAGGCCCCCTTAAGCCCCCTGCCTTGCCCCAGGGTTGTGCTGGCAACTGCTGCTTGCCCCCAAAGCGGAAGTGGGCGGTTACAGGCCCCCTTAAGCCCCCTGCCATACCCAGGGTTGCCCTGGCAACTGTTGCTGGCCCCCAAAGCGGAAGTATGCGGGTCCAGGCCCCCTTAAGCCGCCTGCCATGCCCAGGGTTGCCGTGGCAACTGTTGCTGGCCCCCAAAGCGGAAGTGGGCGGGTCCAGGCCCCCTTAAGCCCCCTGCCTTGCCCAGGGTTGTGCTGGCAACTGCTGCTTGCCCCCACAGCGGAAGTGGGCGGGTCCAGGCCCCCTGCCATGCCCAGGGTTGCCCTGGCAACTGTTGCTGGCCCCCAAAGCGGAAGTGGGTGGGTCCTGGCCCCCTTAAGCCCCCTGCTATGCCCAGGGTTGCCCTGGCAACTGTTGCTGGCCCCCAAAGCGGAAGTGGGCGGGTCCTGGCGCCCTTAGGCCCCCTGCCATGCCCAATGTTGCCCTGCAAACTGTTGCTGGCCCCCAAAGCGGAAGTGGGCGGGTCCTGGCCCCTTTAAGCCCCCCTGCCATGCCCAGGGTTGCCCTGGCAACTGTTGCTGGCCCCCAAAGCGGAAGTGGGCGGGTCCAGGCCCCCTTAAGCCCCCTGCCTTGCCCAGGGTTGTGCTGGCAACTGCTGCTTGCCCCCAAAGCGGAAGTGGGCGGTTCCAGGCCCCCTTAAGCCCCCTGCCATGCCCAGGGTTGCCCTGGCAACTGTTGCTGGCCCCCAAAGCGGAAGTGGGCGGGTCCTGGCCCCCTTAAGCCCCCTGCCATGCCCAGGGTTGCCCTGGCATCTGTTGCTGGCCCCCAAAGCGGAAGAGGGCGGGTCCTGGCGCCCTTAGGCCCCCTGCCATGCCCAATGTTGCCCTGGCAACTGTTGCTGGCCCCCAAAGCGGAAGTGGGCGGATCCTGGCCCCCTTAAGCCCCCTGCCTTGCCCAGGGTTGTGCTGGCAACTGCTGCTTGCCCCCACAGCGGAAGTGGGCGGGTCCAGGCTACCTGCCATGCCCAGGGTTGCCCTGGCAACTGTTGCTGGCCCCCAAAGCGGAAGTGGGTGGGTCCTGGCCCCCTTAAGCCCCCTGCCATGCCCAGGGTTGCCCTGGCATTTGTTGCTGGCCCCCAAAGCGGAAGTGGGCGGGTCCTGGCGCCCTTAGGCCCCCTGCCATGCCCAATGTTGCCCTGGCAACTGTTGCTGGCCCCCAAAGCGGAAGTGTGCGGATCCAGGCCCCTTTAAGCCCCCTGCCATGCCCAGGGTTGCCCTGGCATTTGTTGCTGGCCCCCAAAGCGGAAGTGGGCGGGTCCTGGCGCCCTTAGGCCCCCTGCCATGCCCAATGTTGCCCTGGCAACTGTTGCTGGCCCCCAAAGCGGAAGTGGGCGGATCCTGGCCCCCTTAAGCCCCCTGCCATGCCCAGGGCTGCCCTGGCAACTGTTGCTGGCCCCCAAAGCGGAAGTGGGCGGGTCCTGGCGCCATTAAGCCCCCTGCCATGCCCAATGTTGCCCTGGCAACTGTTGCCGGCCCCCAAAGCGGAAGTGTGCGGATCCTGGCCCCCTTAAGCCCCGTGCCATGCCCAGGGTTGCCCTGGCAACTGTTGCTGGCCCCCAAAGCGGAAGTGGGCGGGTCCTGGCGCCCTTAAGCCCCCTGCCTTGCCCAGGGTTGTGCTGGCAACTGCTGCTTGCCCCCAAAGCGGAAGTGGGCGGTTCCAGGCCCCCTTAAGCCCCCTGCCATGCCCAGGGTTGCCCTGGCAACTGTTGCTGGCCCCCAAAGCGGAAGTGGGCGGGTCCTGGCCCCCTTAAGCCCCCTGCCATGCCCAGGGTTGCCCTGGCAACTGTTGCTGGCCCCCAAAGCGGAAGAGGGCGGGTCCTGGCGCCCTTAGGCCCTCTGCCATGCCCAATGTTGCCCTGGCAACTGTTGCTGGCCCCCAAAGCGGAAGTGGGCGGATCCTGGCCCCCTTAAGCCCCCTGCCTTGCCCAGGGTTGTGCTGGCAACTGCTGCTTGCCCCCACAGCGGAGGTGGGCGGGTCCAGGCTACCTGCCATGCCCAGGGTTGCCCTGGCAACTGTTGCTGGCCCCCAAAGCGGGAGTGGGTGGGTCCTGGCCCCCTTAAGCCCCCTGCCATGCCCAGGGTTGCCCTGGCAACTGTTGCTGGCCCCCAAAGCGGAAGTGGGTGGGTCCAGGCCCCCTTAAGCCCCCTGCCATGCCCAGGGTTGCCCTGGCAACTGTTGCTGGCCCCCAAAGCGGAAGTGGGCGGTTCCAGGCCCCCTTAAGCCCCCTGCCATGCCCAGGGTTGCCCTGGCAACTGTTGCTGGCCCCCAAAGCGGACGTGGGCGGGTCCTGGCGCCCTTAGGCCCCCTGCCATGCCCAATGTTGCTCTGCAAACTGGTGCTGGCCCCCAAAGCGGAAGTGGGCGGGTCCAGGCCCCCTTAAGCCCCCTGCCTTGCCCAGGGTTGTGCTGGCAACTGCTGCTTGCCCCCAAAGCGGAAGTGGGCGGTTCCAGGCCCCCTTAAGCCCCCTGCCATGCCCAGGGTTGCCCTGGCAACTGTTGCTGGCCCCTAAAGCGGAAGTGGGTGGGTCCTGGCCCCCTTAAGCCCCCAGCCATGCCCAGGGTTGCCCTGGCAACTGTTGCTGGCCCCCAAAGCGGAAGTGGGCGGGTCCAGGCCCCCTTAAGCCCCCTGCCTTGCCCAGGGTTGTGCTGGCAACTGCTGCTTGCCCCCAAAGCGGAAGTGGGCGGTTCCAGGCCCCCTTAAGCCCCCTGCCATGCCCAGGGTTGCCCTGGCAACTGTTGCTGGCCCCCAAAGCGGACGTGGGCGGGTCCTGGCGCCCTTAGGCCCCCTGCCATTCCCAATGTTGCGCTGGCAACTGTTGCCGGCCCCCAAAGCGGAAGTGGGCGGATCCTGGCCCCCTTAAGCCCCCTGCCATGCCCAGGGTTGCCCTGGCAACTGTTGCTGGCCCCCAAAGCGGAAGTGGGCGTGTCCTGGCGCCCTTAGGCCCCCTGCCATGCCCAATGTTGCCCTGCAAACTGCTGCTGGCCCCCAAAGCGGAAGTGGGCGGGTCCAGACCCCATTAAGCCCCCTGCCATGCCCAGGGTTGCTCTGGCAACTGTTGCTGGCCCCCAAAGCGGAAGTGGGCGGGTCCAGGCCCCCTTAAGCCCCCTGCCTTGCCCCAGGGTTGTGCTGGCAACTGCTGCTTGCCCCCAAAGCGGAAGTGGGCGGTTACAGGCCCCCTTAAGCCCCCTGCCATGCCCAGGGTTGCCCTGGCAACTGTTGCTGGCCCCCAAAGCGGAAGTATGCGGGTCCAGGCCCCCTTAAGCCGCCTGCCATGCCCAGGGTTGCCGTGGCAACTGTTGCTGGCCCCCAAAGCGGAAGTGGGCGGGTCCAGGCCCCCTTAAGCCCCCTGCCTTGCCCAGGGTTGTGCTGGCAACTGCTGCTTGCCCCCACAGCGGAAGTGGGCGGGTCCAGGCCCCCTGCCATGCCCAGGGTTGCCCTGGCAACTGTTGCTGGCCCCCAAAGCGGAAGTGGGTGGGTCCTGGCCCCCTTAAGCCCCCTGCTATGCCCAGGGTTGCCCTGGCAACTGTTGCTGGCCCCCAAAGCGGAAGTGGGCGGGTCCTGGCGCCCTTAGGCCCCCTGCCATGCCCAATGTTGCCCTGCAAACTGTTGCTGGCCCCCAAAGCGGAAGTGGGCGGGTCCTGGCCCCTTTAAGCCCCCTGCCATGCCCAGGGTTGCCCTGGCAACTGTTGCTGGCCCCCAAAGCGGAAGTGGGCGGGTCCAGGCCCCCTTGAGCCCCCTGCCTTGCCCAGGGTTGTGCTGGCAACTGCTGCTTGCCCCCAAAGCGGAAGTGGGCGGTTCCAGGCCCCCTTAAGCCCCCTGCCATGCCCAGGGTTGCCCTGGCAACTGTTGCTGGCCCCCAAAGCGGAAGTGGGCGGGTCCTGGCCCCCTTAAGCCCCCTGCCATGCCCAGGGTTGCCCTGGCATCTGTTGCTGGCCCCCAAAGCGGAAGAGGGCGGGTCCTGGCGCCCTTAGGCCCCCTGCCATGCCCAATGTTGCCCTGGCAACTGTTGCTGGCCCCCAAAGCGGAAGTGGGCGGATCCTGGCCCCCTTAAGCCCCCTGCCTTGCCCAGGGTTGTGCTGGCAACTGCTGCTTGCCCCCACAGCGGAAGTGGGCGGGTCCAGGCTACCTGCCATGCCCAGGGTTGCCCTGGCAACTGTTGCTGGCCCCCAAAGCGGAAGTGGGTGGGTCCTGGCCCCCTTAAGCCCCCTGCCATGCCCAGGGTTGCCCTGGCAACTTTTGCTGGCCCCCAAAGCGGAAGTGGGCGGGTCCAGGCCCCCTTAAGCCCCCTGCCTTGCCCAGGGTTGTCCTGGCAACTGTTGCTGGCCCCCAAAGCGGAAGTGGGCGGGTCCTGGCCCCCTTAAGCCCCCTGCCATGCCCAGGGTTGCCCTGGCATTTGTTGCTGGCCCCCAAAGCGGAAGTGGGCGGGTCCTGGCGCCCTTAGGCCCCCTGCCATGCCCAATGTTGCCCTGGCAACTGTTGCTGGCCCCCAAAGCGGAAGTGGGCGGTTCCAGGCCCCCTTAAGCCCCCTGCCATGCCCAGGGTTGCCCTGGCAACTGTTGCTGGCCCCCAAAGCGGAAGTGGGCGGGTCCTGGCCCCCTTAAGCCCCCTGCCATGCCCAGGGTTGCCCTGGCAACTGTTGCCGGCCCCCAAAGCGGAAGTGTGCGGATCCTGGCCCCCTTAAGCCCCGTGCCATGCCCAGGGTTGTGCTGGCAACTGCTGCTTGCCCCCACAGCGGAAGTGGGCGGGTCCTGGCGCCCTTAAGCCCCCTGCCATGCCCAATGTTGCCCTTGCAACTGTTGCTGGCCCCCAAAGCGGAAGTGGGTGGGTCCAGGCCCCCTTAAGCCCCCTGCCATGCCCAGGGTTGCCCTGGCAACTGTTGCTGGCCCCCAAAGCGGAAGTGGGCGGGTCCTGGCGCCATTAAGCCCCCTGCCATGAACAATGTTGCCCTGGCAACTGTTGCCGGCCCCCAAAGCGGAAGTGGGCGGATCCTGGCCCCCTTAAGCCCCCTGCCATGCCCAGGGTTGCCCTGGCAACTGTTGCTGGCCCCCAAAGCGGAAGTGGACGGGTCCTGGCGCCCTTAGGCCCCCTGCCATGCCCAATGTTGCTCTGCAAACTGGTGCTGGCCCCCCAAAGCGGAAGTGGGCGGGTCCAGGCCCCCTTAAGCCCCCTGCCATGCCCAGGGTTGCCCTGGCAACTGTTGCTGGCCCCCAAAGCGGAAGTGGGCGGGTCCAGGCCCCCTTAAGCCCCCTGCCTTGCCCAGGGTTGTGCTGGCAACTGCTGCTTGCCCCCAAAGCGGAAGTGGGCGGTTCCAGGCCCCCTTAAGCCCCCTGCCATGCCCAGGGTTGCCCTGGCAACTGTTGCTGGCCCCCAAAGCGGAAGTGGGCGGGTCCTGGCCCCCTTAAGCCCCCTGCCATGCCCAGGGTTGCCCTGGCAACTGTTGCTGGCCCCCAAAGCGGAAGAGGGCGGGTCCTGGCGCCCTTAGGCCCCCTGCCATGCCCAATGTTGCCCTGGCAACTGTTGCTGGCCCCCAAAGCGGAAGTGGGCGGGTCCAGGCCCCCTTAAGCCCCCTGCCTTGCCCAGGGTTGTGCTGGCAACTGCTGCTTGCCCCCAAAGCGGAAGTGGGCGGTTCCAGGCCCCCTTAAGCCCCCTGCCATGCCCAGGGTTGCCCTGGCAACTGTTGCTGGCCCCCAAAGCGGAAGTGGGCGGGTCCTGGCCCCCTTAAGCCCCCTGCCATGCCCAGGGTTGCCCTGGCAACTGTTGCTGGCCCCCAAAGCGGAAGAGGGCGGGTCCTGGCGCCCTTAGGCCCCCTGCCATGCCCAATGTTGCCCTGGCAACTGTTGCTGGCCCCCAAAGCGGAAGTGGGCGGATCCTGGCCCCCTTAAGCCCCCTGCCTTGCCCAGGGTTGTGCTGGCAACTGCTGCTTGCCCCCACAGCGGAGGTGGGCGGGTCCAGGCTACCTGCCATGCCCAGGGTTGCCCTGGCAACTGTTGCTGGCCCCCAAAGCGGGAGTGGGTGGGTCCTGGCCCCCTTAAGCCCCCTGCCATGCCCAGGGTTGCCCTGGCAACTGTTGCTGGCCCCCAAAGCGGAAGTGGGTGGGTCCAGGCCCCCTTAAGCCCCCTGCCTTGCCCAGGGTTGTCCTGGCAACTGTTGCTGGCCCCCAAAACGGAAGTGGGCGGGTCCTGGCGCCCTTAGGCCCCCTGCCATGCCCAATGTTGCCCTGGCAACTGTTGCTGGCCCCCAAAGCGGAAGTGTGCGGATCCAGGCCCCCTTAAGCCCCCTGCCATGCCCAGGGTTGCCCTGGCATTTGTTGCTGGCCCCCAAAGCGGAAGTGGGCGGGTCCTGGCGCCCTTAGGCCCCCTGCCATGCCCAATGTTGCCCTGGCAACTGTTGCTGGCCCCCAAAGCGGAAGTGTGCGGATCCAGGCCCCCTTAAGCCCCCTGCCATGCCCAGGGTTGCCCTGGCATTTGTTGCTGGCCCCCAAAGCGGAAGTGGGCGGGTCCTGGCGCCCTTAGGCCCCCTGCCATGCCCAATGTTGCCCTGGCAACTGTTGCTGGCCCCCAAAGCGGAAGTGGGCGGATCCTGGCGCCCTTAGGCCCCCTGCCATGCCCAATGTTGCCCTGGCAACTGTTGCTGGCCCCCAAAGCGGAAGTGTGCGGATCCAGGCCCCCTTAAGCCCCCTGCCATGCCCAGGGTTGCCCTGGCATTTGTTGCTGGCCCCCAAAGCGGAAGTGGGCGGGTCCTGGCGCCCTTAGGCCCCCTGCCATGCCCAATGTTGCCCTGGCAACTGTTGCTGGCCCCCAAAGCGGAAGTGTGCGGATCCAGGCCCCCTTAAGCCCCCTGCCATGCCCAGGGTTGCCCTGGCATTTGTTGCTGGCCCCCAAAGCGGAAGTGGGCGGGTCCTGGCGCCATTAAGCCCCCTGCCATGCCCAATGTTGCCCTGGCAACTGTTGCCGGCCCCCAAAGCGGAAGTGTGCGGATCCTGGCCCCCTTAAGCCCCGTGCCATGCCCAGGGTTGCCCTGGCAACTGTTGCTGGCCCCCAAAGCGGAAGTGGGCGGGTCCTGGCGCCCTTAAGCCCCCTGCCATGCCCAATGTTGCCCTTGCAACTGTTGCTGGCCCCCAAAGCGGAAGTGGGCGGGTCCAGGCCCCCTTAAGCCCCCTGCCATGCCCAGGGTTGCCCTGGCAACTGTTGCTGGCCCCCAAAGCGGAAGTGGGCGGATCCTGGCCCCCTTAAGCCCCCTACCATGCCCAGTTTTGCCCTGGCAACTGTTGCTGGCCCCCAAAGCGGAAGTGGGTGGGTCCTGGCCCCCTGCCATGCCCAGGGTTGCCCTGGCAACTGTTGCTGGCCCCCAAAGCGGAAGTGGGCGGGTCCTGGCGCCCTTAGGCCCCGTGCCATGCCCAGGGTTGCCCTGGCAACTGTTGCTGGCCCCCAAAGCGGAAGTGGGCGGGTCCTGCCGCCCTTAGGCCCCTTGCCATGCCCAATGTTGCCCTGGCAACTGTTGCTGGCCCCCAAAGCGGAAGTGGGCGGGTCCTGGCGCCCTTAGGCCCCCTGCCATGCCCAATGTTGCCCTGGCAACTGTTGCTGGCCCCCCAAAGCGGAAGTGGGCGGATCCTGGCCCCCTTAAGCCCCCTGCCATGCCCAGGGTTGCCCTGGCAACTGTTGCTGGCCCCCAAAGCGGAAGTGGGCGGGTCCTGGCGCCCTTAGGCCCCCTGCCATGCCCAATGTTGCTCTGCAAACTGGTGCTGTGTGCTGGCCCCCAAAGCGGAGTGGGCGGGTCCAGGCCCCCTTAAGCCCCCTGCCATGCCCAGGGTTGCCCTGGCAACTGTTGCTGGCCCCCAAAGCGGAAGTGGGCGGGTCCAGGCCCCCTTAAGCCCCTGCCTTGCCCAGGGTTGTGCTGGCAACTGCTGCTTGCCCCCAAAGCGGAAGTGGGCGGTTCCAGGCCCCCTTAAGCCCCCTGCCATGCCCAGGGTTGCCCTGGCAACTGTTGCTGGCCCCCAAAGCGGAAGTGGGCGGGTCCTGGCCCCCTTAAGCCCCCTGCCATGCCCAGGGTTGCCCTGGCAACTGTTGCTGGCCCCCAAAGCGGAAGAGGGCGGGTCCTGGCACCC
This sequence comes from Crinia signifera, assembly GCF_055691185.1. Taxonomy (NCBI): domain Eukaryota; kingdom Metazoa; phylum Chordata; class Amphibia; order Anura; family Myobatrachidae; genus Crinia; species Crinia signifera. The sequence continues at coordinate 32,024 of NW_028142400.1, forward strand.
TTAGGCCCCGTGCCATGCCCAGGGTTGCCCTGGCAACTGTTGCTGGCCCCCAAAGCGGAAGTGGGCGGGTCCTGGCGCCCTTAGGCCCCTTGCCATGCCCAATGTTGCCCTGGCAACTGTTGCTGGCCCCCAAAGCGGAAGTGGGCGGGTCCTGGCGCCCTTAGGCCCCCTGCCATGCCCAGGGTTGCCCTGGCAACTGTTGCTGCCCCAAAGCGGAAGTGGGCGGATCCTGGCCCCCTTAAGCCCCCTGCCATGCCAGGGTTGCCCTGGCAACTGTTGCTGGCCCCCCAAAGCGGAAGTGGGCGGGTCCTGGCGCCATTAAGCCCCCTGCCATGAACAATGTTGCCCTGGCAACTGTTGCCGGCCCCCAAAGCGGAAGTGGGCGGATCCTGGCCCCCTTAAGCCCCCTGCCATGCCCAGGGTTGCCCTGGCAACTGTTGCTGGCCCCCAAAGCGGAAGTGGGCGGGTCTGGCGCCCTTAGGCCCCCTGCCATGCCCAATGTTGCTCTGCAAACTGGTGCTGGCCCCCAAAGCGGAAGTGGGCCGGTCCAGGCCCCCTTAAGCCCCTGCCATGCCCAGGGTTGCCCTGGCAACTGTTGCTGGCCCCCAAAGCGGAAGTGGGCGGGTCCAGGCCCCTTAAGCCCCCTGCCTTGCCCAGGGTTGTGCTGGCAACTGCTGCTTGCCCCCAAAGCGGAAGTGGGCGGTTCCAGGCCCCCTTAAGCCCCCCTGCCATGCCCAGGGTTGCCCTGGCAACTGTTGCTGGCCCCCAAAGCGGAAGTGGGCGGGTCCTTTCCCCTTAAGCCCCTGCCATGCCCAGGGTTGCCCTGGCAACTGTTTGCGGCCCCAAAGCGGAAGAGGGCGGGTCCTGGCGCCCCTTAGGCCCCCCTGCCATGCCCAATGTTGCCCTGGCAACTGTTGCTGGCCCCCAAAGCGGAAGTGGGCGGATCCTGGCCCCCTTAAGCCCCCCTGCCTTGCCCAGGGTTGTGCTGGCAACTGCTGCTTGCCCCCACAGCGGAAGTGGGCGGGTCCAGGCTACCTGCCATGCCCAGGGTTGCCCTGGCAACTGTTGCTGGCCCCCAAAGCGGAAGTGGGCGGGTCCAGGCCCCCTTAAGCCCCTGCCTTGCCCAGGGTTGTCCTGGCAACTGTTGCTGGCCCCCAAAGCGGAAGTGGGCGGGTCCTGGCCCCTTAAGCCCCCTGCCATGCCCAGGGTTGCCCTGGCATTTGTTGCTGTCCCCCCAAAGCGGAAGTGGGCGGGTCCTGGCGCCCTTAGGCCCCCTGCCATGCCCAATGTTGCCCTGGCAACTGTTGCTGGCCCCCAAAGCGGAAGTGTGCGGATCCAGGCCCCCTTAAGCCCCTGCCATGCCCAGGGTTGCCCTGGCAACTGTTGCTGGCCCCCAAAGCGGAAGTGGGTGGGTCCTTGCCCTTAAGCCCCCTGCCATGCCAGGGTTGCCCTGGCAACTGTTGCTGGCCCCCAAAGCGGAAGTGGGCGGGTCCAGGCCCCCTTAAGCCCCCTGCCTTGCCCAGGGTTGTGCTGGCAACTGTTGCTGGCCCCCAAAGCGGAAGTGGGCGGGTCCTGGCGCCCTTAGGCCCCGTGCCATGCCCAATGTTGCCCTGGCAACTGTTGCCGGCCCCCAAAGCAGAAGTGGGCGGATCCTGGCCCCTTAAGCCCCCTGCCATGCCCAGGGTTGCCCCTGGCAACTGTTGCTGGCCCCCAAAGCGGAAGTGGGTGGGTCCTGGCCCCCTTAAGCCCCCTGCCATGCCCAGGGTTGCCCTGGCAACTGTTGCTGGCCCCCAAAGCGGAAGTGGGCGGGTCCTGGCGCCCTTAGGCCCCCTGCCATGCCCAATGTTGCCCTGCAAACTGGTGCTGGCCCCCAAAGCGGAAGTGGGCGGGTCCAGGCCCCCTTAAGCCCCCTGCCATGCCCAGGGTTTGCCCTGGCAACTGTTGCTGGCCCCCAAAGCGGAAGTGGGCGGGTCCAGGCCCCCTTAAGCCCCTGCCTTGCCCAGGTTGTGCTGGCAACTGCTGCTTGCCCCCAAAGCGGAAGTGGGCGGTTCCAGGCCCCCTTAAGCCCCCTGCCATGCCCAGGGTTGCCCTGGCAACTGTTGCTGGCCCCCAAAGCGGAAGTGGGCGGGTCCTGGCCCCCTTAAGCCCCCTGCCATGCCCAGGGTTGCCCTTGCATCTGTTGCTGGCCCCCAAAGCGGAAGAGGGCGGGTCCTGGCGCCCTTAGGCCCCCTGCCATGCCCAATGTTGCCCTGGCAACTGTTGCTGGCCCCCAAAGCGGAAGTGGGCGGATCCTGGCCCCCTTAAGCCCCCTGCCATGCCCAGGGTTGCCCTGGCAACTGTTGCTGGCCCCAAAGCGGAAGTGGGTGGGTCCTGGCCCCTTAAGCCCCCTGCCATGCCCAGGGTTGCCCTGGCAACTAATGCTGGCCCCCAAAGCGGAAGTGGGCGGGTCCTGGCGCCATTAAGCCCCCTGCCATGAACAATGTTGCCAAACTGTTGCCGGCCCCAAAGCGGAAGTGGGCGGATCCTGGCCCCCTTAAGCCCCCTGCCATGCCCAGGGTTGCCCTGGCAACTGTTGCTGGCCCCCAAAGCGGAAGTGGGCGGATCCTGGCCCCCTTAAGCCCCTGCCATGCCCAGGGTTGCCCTGGCAACTGTTGCTGGCCCCCAAAGCGGAAGTGGGCGGGTCCTGGCGCCCTTAAGCCCCCTGCCATGCCCAATGTTGCCCTTGCAACTGTTGCTGGCCCCCAAAGCGGAAGTGGGCGGGTCCAGGCCCCCTTAAGCCCCCTGCCATGCCAGGGTTGCCCTGGCAACTGTTGCTGGCCCCCAAAGCGGAAGTGGGCGGATCCTGGCCCCCTTAAGCCCCCTACCATGCCCAGTTTGGCCCTGGCAACTGTTGCTGGCCCCCAAAGCGGAAGTGGGTGGGTCCTGGCCCCCTGCCATGCCCAGGGTTGCCCTGGCAACTGTTGCTGGCCCCCAAAGCGGAAGTGGGCGGGTCCTGGCGCCCTTAGGCCCCGTGCCATGCCCAGGGTTGCCCTGGCAACTGTTGCTGGCCCCCAAAGCGGAAGTGGGCGGGTCCTGGCGCCCTTAGGCCCCTTGCCATGCCCAATGTTGCCCTGGCAACTGTTGCCGGCCCCCAAAGCGGAAGTGGGCGGATCCTGGCCCCCTTAAGCCCCCTGCCATGCCCAGGGTTGCCCTGGCAACTGTTGCTGGCCCCCAAAGCGGAAGTGGGCGGGTCCTGGCGCCCTTAGGCCCCCTGCCATGCCCAATGTTGCTCTGCAAACTGGTGCTGGCCCCCAAAGCTGAAGTGGGCGGGTCCAGGCCCCCTTAAGCCCCCTGCCATGCCCAGGGTTGCCCTGGCAACTGTTGCTGGCCCCCAAAGCGGAAGTGGGCTGGTCCAGGCCCCCTTAAGCCCCTGCCTTGCCCAGGGTTGTGCTGGCAACTGCTGCTTGCCCCCAAAGCGGAAGTGGGCGGGTCCAGGCCCCCTTAAGCCCCCTGCCATGCCCAGGGTTGCCCTGGCAACTAATGCTGGCCCCCAAAGCGGAAGTGGGCGGATCCTGGCCCCCTTAAGCCCCCTGCCATGCCCAGGGTTTGCCCTGGCAACTGTTGCTGGCCCCAAAGCGGAAGTGGGTGGGTCCTGGCCCCCTTAAGCCCCCTGCCATGCCCAGGGTTGCCCTGGCAACTAATGCTGGCCCCCAAAGCAGAAGTGGGCGGATCCAGGCCCCCTTAAGCCCCCTGCCTTGCCCAGGGTTGCCTGGCAACTAATGCTGGCCCCCAAAGCAGAAGTGGGCGGATCCAGGCCCCCTTAAGCCCCCTGCCTTGCCCAGGGTTGCCCTGGCAACTGTTGCTGGCCCCCAAAGCGGAAGTGGGCAGGTACTGGCGCCCTTAAGCCCCCTGCCATGCCCAGGGTTGAACTGGCAACTGTTGCTGACACCCAAAGCGGAAGTGGGCGGGTCCAGGCCCCCTTAAGCCCCCTGCCTTGCCCAGGGTTGTGCTGGCAACTGCTGCTTGCCCCCAAAGCGGAAGTGGGCGGTTCCAGGCCCCCTTAAGCCCCCTGCCATGCCCAGGGTTGCCCTGGCAACTGTTGCTGGCCCCCAAAGCGGAAGTGGGCGGGTCCTGGCGCCCTTAGGCCCCCTGCCATTCCCAATGTTGCGCTGGCAACTGTTGCCGGCCCCCAAAGCGGAAGTGGGCGGATCCTGGCCCCCTTAAGCCCCCAGCCATGCCCAGGGTTGCCCTGGCAATTGTTGCTGGCCCCCAAAGCGGAAGTGGGCGGGTCCTGGCACCCTTAAGCCCCCTGCCATGCCCAATGTTGCCCTGGCAACTGTTGCTGGCCCCCAAAGCGGAAGTGGGCGGGTCCAGGCCCCCTTAAGCCCCCTGCCATGCCCAGGGTTGCCCTGGCAACTAATGCTGGCCCCCAAAGCGGAAGTGAGCAGATACTGGCCCCCTTAAGCCCCCTGCCATGCCCAGGGTTGCCCTGGCAACTGTTGCTGGCCCCCAAAGCGGAAGTGGGCGGATCCTGGCCCCTTAAGCCCCTACCATGCCCAGTTTTGCCCTGGCAACTGTTGCTGGCCCCCAAAGCGGAAGTGGGTGGGTCCTGGCCCCCTGCCATGCCCAGGGTTGCCCTGGCAACTGTTGCTGGCCACCAAAGCGGAAGTGGGCGGGTCCTGGCGCCCTTAGGCCCCGTGCCATGCCCAATGTTGCCCTGGCAACTGTTGCTGGCCCCCAAAGCGGAAGTGGGCGGGTCCTGGCGCCCTTAGGCCCCTTGCCATGCCCAATGTTGCCCTGGCAACTGTTGCTGGCCCCCAAAGCGGAAGTGGGCGGGTCCTGGCGCCCTTAGGCCCCCTGCCATGCCCAATGTTGCCCTGGCAACTGTTGCTGGCCCCCAAAGCGGAAGTGGGCGGATCCTGGCCCCCTTAAGCCCCCTGCCATGCCCAGGGTTGCCCTGGCAACTGTTGCTGGCCCCCAAAGCGGAAGTGGGCGGGTCCTGGCGCCATTAAGCCCCCTGCCATGAACAATGTTGCCCTGGCAACTGTTGCCGGCCCCCAAAGCGGAAGTGGGCGGATCCTGGCCCCCTTAAGCCCCCTGCTATGCCCAGGGTTGCCCTGGCAACTGTTGCTGGCCCCCAAAGCGGAAGTGGGCGGATCCTGGCCCCCTTAAGCCCCCTGCCATGCCCAGGGTTGCCCTGGCAACTGTTGCTGGCCCCCAAAGCGGAAGTGGGCGGGTCCTGGCGCCATTAAGCCCCCTGCCATGCCCAGGGTTGCGCTGGCAACTGTTGCCGGCCCCCAAAGCGGAAGTGGACGGATCCTGGCCCCCTTAAGCCCCCTGCCATGCCCAGGGTTGCCCTGGCAACTGTTGCTGGCCCCCAAAGCGGAAGTGGGCGGGTCCAGGCCCCCTTAAGCCCCCTGCCATGCCCAATGTTGCCCTGGCAACTGTTGCTGGCCCCCAAAGCGGAAGTGGGCGGGTCCAGGCCCCCTTAAGCCCCCTGCCATGCCCAGGGTTGCCCTGGCAACTAATGCTGGCCCCCAAAGCGGAAGTGGGCGGATCCTGGCCCCCTTAAGCCCCCTGCCATGCCCAGGGTTGCCCTGGCAACTGTTGCTGGCCCCAAAGCGGAAGTGGGTGGGTCCTGGCCCCCTTAAGCCCCCTGCCATGCCCAGGGTTGCCCTGGCAACTGTTGCTGGCCCCCAAAGCGGAAGTGGGCGGGTCCTGGCGCCCTTAGGCCCCGTGCCATGCCCAATGTTGCCCTGGCAACTGTTGCTGGCCCCCAAAGCGGAAGTGGGCGGGTCCTGGCGCCCTTAGGCCCCTTGCCATGCCCAATGTTGCCCTGGCAACTGTTGCTGGCCCCCAAAGCGGAAGTGGGCGGGTCCTGGCGCCCTTAGGCCCCCTGCCATGCCCAATGTTGCCCTGGCAACTGTTGCTGGCCCCCAAAGCGGAAGTGGGCGGATCCTGGCCCCCTTAAGCCCCCTGCCATGCCCAGGGTTGCCCTGGCAACTGTTGCTGGCCCCCAAAGCGGAAGTGGGCGGGTCCTGGCGCCATTAAGCCCCCTGCCATGAACAATGTTGCCCTGGCAACTGTTGCCGGCCCCCAAAGCGGAAGTGGGCGGATCCTGGCCCCCTTAAGCCCCCTGCTATGCCCAGGGTTGCCCTGGCAACTGTTGCTGGCCCCCAAAGCGGAAGTGGGCGGATCCTGGCCCCCTTAAGCCCCCTGCCATGCCCAGGGTTGCCCTGGCAACTGTTGCTGGCCCCCAAAGCGGAAGTGGGCGGGTCCTGGCGCCATTAAGCCCCCTGCCATGCCCAGGGTTGCGCTGGCAACTGTTGCCGGCCCCCAAAGCGGAAGTGGACGGATCCTGGCCCCCTTAAGCCCCCTGCCATGCCCAGGGTTGCCCTGGCAACTGTTGCTGGCCCCCAAAGCGGAAGTGGGCGGGTCCAGGCCCCCTTAAGCCCCCTGCCATGCCCAATGTTGCCCTGGCAACTGTTGCTGGCCCCCAAAGCGGAAGTGGGCGGGTCCAGGCCCCCTTAAGCCCCCTGCCATGCCCAGGGTTGCCCTGGCAACTAATGCTGGCCCCCAAAGCGGAAGTGGGCGGATCCTGGCCCCCTTAAGCCCCCTGCCATGCCCAGGGTTGCCCTGGCAACTGTTGCTGGCCCCAAAGCGGAAGTGGGTGGGTCCTGGCCCCCTTAAGCCCCCTGCCATGCCCAGGGTTGCCCTGGCAACTAATGCTGGCCCCCAAAGCAGAAGTGGGCGGATCCAGGCCCCCTTAAGCCCCCTGCCTTGCCCAGGGTTGCCCTGGCAACTGTTGCTGGCCCCCAAAGCGGAAGTGGGCAGGTCCTGGCGCCCTTAAGCCCCCTGCCATGCCCAGGGTTGAACTGGCAACTGTTGCTGACACCCAAAGCGGAAGTGGGCGGGTCCAGGCCCCCTTAAGCCCCCTGCCTTGCCCAGGGTTGTGCTGGCAACTGCTGCTTGCCCCCAAAGCGGAAGTGGGCGGTTCCAGGCCCCCTTAAGCCACCTGCCATGCCCAGGGTTGCCCTGGCAACTGTTGCTGGCCCCCAAAGCGGAAGTGGGCGGATCCTGGCCCCCTTAAGCCCCCTACCATGCCCAGTTTTGCCCTGGCAACTGTTGCTGGCCCCCAAAGCGGAAGTGGGTGGGTCCTGGCCCCCTGCCATGCCCAGGGTTGCCCTGGCAACTGTTGCTGGCCCCCAAAGCGGAAGTGGGCGGGTCCTGGCGCCCTTAGGCCCCGTGCCATGCCCAATGTTGCCCTGGCAACTGTTGCTGGCCCCCAAAGCGGAAGTGGGCGGGTCCTGGCGCCCTTAGGCCCCCTGCCATGACCAATGTTGCCCTGGCAACTGTTGCTGGCCCCCAAAGCGGAAGTGGGCGGATCCTGGCCCCCTTAAGCCCCCTGCCATGCCCAGGGTTGCCCTGGCAACTGTTGCTGGCCCCCAAAGCGGAAGTGGGCGGGTCCTGGCGCCATTAAGCCCCCTGCCATGAACAATGTTGCCCTGGCAACTGTTGCCGGCCCCCAAAGCGGAAGTGGGCGGATCCTGGCCCCCTTAAGCCCCCTGCCATGCCCAGGGTTGCCCTGGCAACTGTTGCTGGCCCCCAAAGCGGAAGTGGGCGGGTCCTGGCCCCCTTAAGCCCCCTGCCATGCCCAGGGTTGCCCTGGCAACTGTTGCTGGCCCCCAAAGCGGAAGTGGGCGGGTCCTGGCGCCCTTAGGCCCCCTGCCATTCCCAATGTTGCCCTGGCAACTGTTGCTGGCCCCCAAAGCGGAAGTGGGCGGTTCCAGGCCCCCTTAAGCCCCCTGCCATGCCCAGGGTTGCCCTGGCAACTGTTGCTGGCCCCCAAAGCGGAAGTGGGCGGGTCCTGGCCCCCTTAAGCCCCCTGCCATGCCCAGGGTTGCCCTGGCAACTGTTGCTGGCCCCCAAAGCGGAAGTGGGCGGGTCCTGGCGCCCTTAGGCCCCCTGCCATTCCCAATGTTGCCCTGGCAACTGTTGCTGGCCCCCAAAGCGGAAGTGGGCGGGTCCAGGCCCCCTTAAGCCCCCTGCCATGCCCAGGGTTGCCCTGGCAACTAATGCTGGCCCCCAAAGCGGAAGTGAGCAGATCCTGGCCCCCTTAAGCCCCGTGCCATGCCCAGGGTTGCCCTGGCAACTGTTGCTGGCCCCCAAAGCGGAAGTGGGTGGGTCCTGGCCCCCTTAAGCCCCCTGCCATGCCCAGGGTTGCCCTGGCAACTGTTGCTGGCCCCCAAAGCATAAGTGGGCGGGTCCTGGCGCCCTTAGGCCCCCTGCCATGCCCAATGTTGCCCTGCAAACTGGTGCTGGCCCCCAAAGCGGAAGTGGGCGGGTCCAGGCCCCCTTAAGCCCCCTGCCATGCCCAGGGTTGCCCTGGCAACTGTTGCTGGCCCCCAAAGCGGAAGTGGGCGGGTCCAGGCCCCCTTAAGCCCCCTGCCTTGCCCAGGGTTGTGCTGGCAACTGCTGCTTGCCCCCAAAGCGGAAGTGGGCGGTTCCAGGCCCCCTTAAGCCCACTGCCATGCCCAGGGTTGCCCTGGCAAATGTTGCTGGCCCCCAAAGCGGAAGTGGGCGGGTCCTGGCGCCCTTAGGCCCCGTGCCATGCCCAGGGTTGCCCTGTCAACTGTTGCTGGCCCCCAAAGCGGAAGTGGGCGGGTCCTGGCGCCCTTAGGCCCCCTGCCATGCCCGATGTTGCCCTGGCAACTGTTGCTGGCCCCCAAAGCGGAAGTGGGCGGGTCCTGGCGCCCTTAGGCCCCCTGCCATGCCCAATGTTGCCCTGGCAACTGTTGCTGGCCCCCAAAGCGGAAGTGGGCGGATCCTGGCCCCCTTAAGCCCCCTGCCATGCCCAGGGTTGCCCTGGCAACTGTTGCTGGCCCCCAAAGCGGAAGTGGGCGGGTCCTGGCGCCATTAAGCCCCCTGCCATGAACAATGTTGCCAACTGTTGCCGGCCCCCAAAGCGGAAGTGGGCGGATCCTGGCCCCCTTAAGCCCCCTGCCATGCCCAGGGTTGCCCTGGCAACTAATGCTGGCCCCCAAAGCGGAAGTGGGCGGGTCCTGGCGCCATTAAGCCCCCTGCCATGAACAATGTTGCCAACTGTTGCCGGCCCCCAAAGCGGAAGTGGGCGGATCCTGGCCCCCTTAAGCCCCCTGCCATGCCCAGGGTTGCCCTGGCAACTGTTGCTGGCCCCCAAAGCGGAAGTGGGCGGATCCTGGCCCCCTTAAGCCCCCTGCCATGCCCAGGGTTGCCCTGGCAACTGTTGCTGGCCACCAAAGCGGAAGTGGGCGGGTCCTGGCGCCATTAAGCCCCCTGCCATGCCCAATGTTGCGCTGGCAACTGTTGCCGGCCCCCAAAGTGGAAGTGGGCGGATCCTGGCCCCCTTAAGCCCCCTGCCATGCCCAGGGTTGCCCTGGCAACTGTTGCTGGCCCCCAAAGCGGAAGTGGGCGGGTCCAGGCCCCCTTAAGCCCCCTGCCATGCCCAATGTTGCCCTGGCAACTGTTGCTGGCCCCCAAAGCGGAAGTGGGCGGGTCCAGGCCCCCCTCAGCCCCCTGCCATGCCCAGGGTTGCCCTGGCAACTAATGCTGGCCCCCAAAGCGGAAGTGGGCGGATCCTGGCCCCCTTAAGCCCCCTGCCATGCCCAGGGTTGCCCTGGCAACTGTTGCTGGCCTAAAGCGGAAGTGGGTGGGTCCTGGCCCCCTTAAGCCCCCTGCCATGCCCAGGGTTGCCCTGGCAACTAATGCTGGCCCCCAAAGCAGAAGTGGGCGGATCCAGGCCCCCTTAAGCCCCCTGCCTTGCCCAGGGTTGCCCTGGCAACTGTTGCTGGCCCCCAAAGCGGAAGTGGGCAGGTCCTGGCGCCCTTAAGCCCCCTGCCATGCCCAGGGTTGAACTGGCAACTGTTGCTGACACCCAAAGCGGAAGTGGGCGGGTCCAGGCCCCCTTAAGCCCCCTGCCTTGCCCAGGGTTGTGCTGGCAACTGCTGCTTGCCCCCAAAGCGGAAGTGGGCGGTTCCAGGCCCCCTTAAGCCCCCTGCCATGCCCAGGGTTGCCCTGGCAACTGTTGCTGGCCCCCAAAGCGGAAGTGGGCGGGTCCTGGCGCCCTTAGGCCCCCTGCCATTCCCAATGTTGCGCTGGCAACTGTTGCTGGCCCCCAAAGCGGAAGTGGGCGGGTCCAGGCCCCCCTCAGCCCCCTGCCATGCCCAGGGTTGCCCTGGCAACTAATGCTGGCCCCCAAAGCGGAAGTGGGCGGATCCTGGCCCCCTTAAGCCCCCTGCCATGCCCAGGGTTGCCCTGGCAATTGTTGCTGGCCCCCAAAGCGGAAGTGGGCGGGTCCTGGCACCCTTAAGCCCCCTGCCATGCCCAATGTTGCCCTGGCAACTGTTGCTGGCCCCCAAAGCGGAAGTGGGCGGGTCCAGGCCCCCTTAAGCCCCCTGCCATGCCCAGGGTTGCCCTGGCAACTAATGCTGGCCCCCAAAGCGGAAGTGAGCAGATACTGGCCCCCTTAAGCCCCCTGCCATGCCCAGGGTTGCCCTGGCAACTGTTGCTGGCCCCCAAAGCGGAAGTGGGCGGATCCTGGCCCCCTTAAGCCCCCTACCATGCCCAGTTTTGCCCTGGCAACTGTTGCTGGCCCCCAAAGCGGAAGTGGGTGGGTCCTGGCCCCCTGCCATGCCCAGGGTTGCCCTGGCAACTGTTGCTGGCCCCCAAAGCGGAAGTGGGCGGGTCCTGGCGCCCTTAGGCCCCGTGCCATGCCCAATGTTGCCCTGGCAACTGTTGCTGGCCCCCAAAGCGGAAGTGGGCGGGTCCTGGCGCCCTTAGGCCCCTTGCCATGCCCAATGTTGCCCTGGCAACTGTTGCTGGCCCCCAAAGCGGAAGTGGGCGGGTCCTGGCGCCCTTAGGCCCCCTGCCATGCCCAATGTTGCCCTGGCAACTGTTGCTGGCCCCCAAAGCGGAAGTGGGCGGATCCTGGCCCCCTTAAGCCCCCTGCCATGCCCAGGGTTGCCCTGGCAACTGTTGCTGGCCCCCAAAGCGGAAGTGGGCGGGTCCTGGCGCCATTAAGCCCCCTGCCATGAACAATGTTGCCCTGGCAACTGTTGCCGGCCCCCAAAGCGGAAGTGGGCGGATCCTGGCCCCCTTAAGCCCCCTGCTATGCCCAGGGTTGCCCTGGCAACTGTTGCTGGCCCCCAAAGCGGAAGTGGGCGGATCCTGGCCCCCTTAAGCCCCCTGCCATGCCCAGGGTTGCCCTGGCAACTGTTGCTGGCCCCCAAAGCGGAAGTGGGCGGGTCCTGGCGCCATTAAGCCCCCTGCCATGCCCAGGGTTGCGCTGGCAACTGTTGCCGGCCCCCAAAGCGGAAGTGGACGGATCCTGGCCCCCTTAAGCCCCCTGCCATGCCCAGGGTTGCCCTGGCAACTGTTGCTGGCCCCCAAAGCGGAAGTGGGCGGGTCCAGGCCCCCTTAAGCCCCCTGCCATGCCCAATGTTGCCCTGGCAACTGTTGCTGGCCCCCAAAGCGGAAGTGGGCGGGTCCAGGCCCCCTTAAGCCCCCTGCCATGCCCAGGGTTGCCCTGGCAACTAATGCTGGCCCCCAAAGCGGAAGTGGGCGGATCCTGGCCCCCTTAAGCCCCCTGCCATGCCCAGGGTTGCCCTGGCAACTGTTGCTGGCCCCAAAGCGGAAGTGGGTGGGTCCTGGCCCCCTTAAGCCCCCTGCCATGCCCAGGGTTGCCCTGGCAACTAATGCTGGCCCCCAAAGCAGAAGTGGGCGGATCCAGGCCCCCTTAAGCCCCCTGCCTTGCCCAGGGTTGCCCTGGCAACTGTTGCTGGCCCCCAAAGCGGAAGTGGGCAGGTCCTGGCGCCCTTAAGCCCCCTGCCATGCCCAGGGTTGAACTGGCAACTGTTGCTGACACCCAAAGCGGAAGTGGGCGGGTCCAGGCCCCCTTAAGCCCCCTGCCTTGCCCAGGGTTGTGCTGGCAACTGCTGCTTGCCCCCAAAGCGGAAGTGGGCGGTTCCAGGCCCCCTTAAGCCACCTGCCATGCCCAGGGTTGCCCTGGCAACTGTTGCTGGCCCCCAAAGCGGAAGTGGGCGGATCCTGGCCCCCTTAAGCCCCCTACCATGCCCAGTTTTGCCCTGGCAACTGTTGCTGGCCCCCAAAGCGGAAGTGGGTGGGTCCTGGCCCCCTGCCATGCCCAGGGTTGCCCTGGCAACTGTTGCTGGCCCCCAAAGCGGAAGTGGGCGGGTCCTGGCGCCCTTAGGCCCCGTGCCATGCCCAATGTTGCCCTGGCAACTGTTGCTGGCCCCCAAAGCGGAAGTGGGCGGGTCCTGGCGCCCTTAGGCCCCCTGCCATGACCAATGTTGCCCTGGCAACTGTTGCTGGCCCCCAAAGCGGAAGTGGGCGGATCCTGGCCCCCTTAAGCCCCCTGCCATGCCCAGGGTTGCCCTGGCAACTGTTGCTGGCCCCCAAAGCGGAAGTGGGCGGGTCCTGGCGCCATTAAGCCCCCTGCCATGAACAATGTTGCCCTGGCAACTGTTGCCGGCCCCCAAAGCGGAAGTGGGCGGATCCTGGCCCCCTTAAGCCCCCTGCCATGCCCAGGGTTGCCCTGGCAACTGTTGCTGGCCCCCAAAGCGGAAGTGGGCGGGTCCTGGCCCCCTTAAGCCCCCTGCCATGCCCAGGGTTGCCCTGGCAACTGTTGCTGGCCCCCAAAGCGGAAGTGGGCGGGTCCTGGCGCCCTTAGGCCCCCTGCCATTCCCAATGTTGCCCTGGCAACTGTTGCTGGCCCCCAAAGCGGAAGTGGGCGGTTCCAGGCCCCCTTAAGCCCCCTGCCATGCCCAGGGTTGCCCTGGCAACTGTTGCTGGCCCCCAAAGCGGAAGTGGGCGGGTCCTGGCCCCCTTAAGCCCCCTGCCATGCCCAGGGTTGCCCTGGCAACTGTTGCTGGCCCCCAAAGCGGAAGTGGGCGGGTCCTGGCGCCCTTAGGCCCCCTGCCATTCCCAATGTTGCCCTGGCAACTGTTGCTGGCCCCCAAAGCGGAAGTGGGCGGGTCCAGGCCCCCTTAAGCCCCCTGCCATGCCCAGGGTTGCCCTGGCAACTAATGCTGGCCCCCAAAGCGGAAGTGAGCAGATCCTGGCCCCCTTAAGCCCCGTGCCATGCCCAGGGTTGCCCTGGCAACTGTTGCTGGCCCCCAAAGCGGAAGTGGGTGGGTCCTGGCCCCCTTAAGCCCCCTGCCATGCCCAGGGTTGCCCTGGCAACTGTTGCTGGCCCCCAAAGCGTAAGTGGGCGGGTCCTGGCGCCCTTAGGCCCCCTGCCATGCCCAATGTTGCCCTGCAAACTGGTGCTGGCCCCCAAAGCGGAAGTGGGCGGGTCCAGGCCCCCTTAAGCCCCCTGCCATGCCCAGGGTTGCCCTGGCAACTGTTGCTGGCCCCCAAAGCGGAAGTGGGCGGGTCCAGGCCCCCTTAAGCCCCCTGCCTTGCCCAGGGTTGTGCTGGCAACTGCTGCTTGCCCCCAAAGCGGAAGTGGGCGGTTCCAGGCCCCCTTAAGCCCCCTGCCATGCCCAGGGTTGCCCTGGCAAATGTTGCTGGCCCCCAAAGCGGAAGTGGGCGGGTCCTGGCGCCCTTAGGCCCCGTGCCATGCCCAGGGTTGCCCTGTCAACTGTTGCTGGCCCCCAAAGCGGAAGTGGGCGGGTCCTGGCGCCCTTAGGCCCCCTGCCATGCCCGATGTTGCCCTGGCAACTGTTGCTGGCCCCCAAAGCGGAAGTGGGCGGGTCCTGGCGCCCTTAGGCCCCCTGCCATGCCCAATGTTGCCCTGGCAACTGTTGCTGGCCCCCAAAGCGGAAGTGGGCGGATCCTGGCCCCCTTAAGCCCCCTGCCATGCCCAGGGTTGCCCTGGCAACTGTTGCTGGCCCCCAAAGCGGAAGTGGGCGGGTCCTGGCGCCATTAAGCCCCCTGCCATGAACAATGTTGCCAACTGTTGCCGGCCCCCAAAGCGGAAGTGGGCGGATCCTGGCCCCCTTAAGCCCCCTGCCATGCCCAGGGTTGCCCTGGCAACTGTTGCTGGCCCCCAAAGCGGAAGTGGGCGGATCCTGGCCCCCTTAAGCCCCCTGCCATGCCCAGGGTTGCCCTGGCAACTGTTGCTGGCCCCCAAAGCGGAAGTGGGCGGGTCATGGCGCCATTAAGCCCCCTGCCATGAACAATGTTGCCCTGGCAACTGTTGCCGGCCCCCAAAGCGGAAGTGGGCGGATCCTGGCCCCCTTAAGCCCCCTGCAATGCCCAGGGTTGCCCTGGCAACTGTTGCTGGCCCCCAAAGCGGAAGTGGGCGGATCCTGGCCCCCTTAAGCCCCCTGCCATGCCCAGGGTTGCCCTGGCAACTGTTGCTGGCCCCCAAAGCGGAAGTGGGCGGGTCCTGGCGCCATTAAGCCCCCTGCCATGCCCAGGGTTGCGCTGGCAACTGTTGCCGGCCCCCAAAGCGGAAGTGGACGGATCCTGGCCCCCTTAAGCCCCCTGCCATGCCCAGGGTTGCCCTGGCAACTGTTGCTGGCCCCCAAAGCGGAAGTGGGCGGGTCCAGGCCCCCTTAAGCCCCCTGCCATGCCCAATGTTGCCCTGGCAACTGTTGCTGGCCCCCAAAGCGGAAGTGGGCGGGTCCAGGCCCCCTTAAGCCCCCTGCCATGCCCAGGGTTGCCCTGGCAACTAATGCTGGCCCCCAAAGCGGAAGTGGGCGGATCCTGGCCCCCTTAAGCCCCCTGCCATGCCCAGGGTTGCCCTGGCAACTGTTGCTGGCCCCAAAGCGGAAGTGGGTGGGTCCTGGCCCCCTTAAGCCCCCTGCCATGCCCAGGGTTGCCCTGGCAACTAATGCTGGCCCCCAAAGCAGAAGTGGGCGGATCCAGGCCCCCTTAAGCCCCCTGCCTTGCCCAGGGTTGCCCTGGCAAATGTTGCTGGCCCCCAAAGCGGAAGTGGGCGGGTCCTGGCGCCCTTAGGCCCCGTGCCATGCCCAGGGTTGCCCTGTCAACTGTTGCTGGCCCCCAAAGCGGAAGTGGGCGGGTCCTGGCGCCCTTAGGCCCCCTGCCATGCCCGATGTTGCCCTGGCAACTGTTGCTGGCCCCCAAAGCGGAAGTGGGCGGGTCCTGGCGCCCTTAGGCCCCCTGCCATGCCCAATGTTGCCCTGGCAACTGTTGCTGGCCCCCAAAGCGGAAGTGGGCGGATCCTGGCCCCCTTAAGCCCCCTGCCATGCCCAGGGTTGCCCTGGCAACTGTTGCTGGCCCCCAAAGCGGAAGTGGGCGGGTCCTGGCGCCATTAAGCCCCCTGCCATGAACAATGTTGCCAACTGTTGCCGGCCCCCAAAGCGGAAGTGGGCGGATCCTGGCCCCCTTAAGCCCCCTGCCATGCCCAGGGTTGCCCTGGCAACTGTTGCTGGCCCCCAAAGCGGAAGTGGGCGGATCCTGGCCCCCTTAAGCCCCCTGCCATGCCCAGGGTTGCCCTGGCAACTGTTGCTGGCCCCCAAAGCGGAAGTGGGCGGGTCCTGGCGCCATTAAGCCCCCTGCCATGCCCAGGGTTGCGCTGGCAACTGTTGCCGGCCCCCAAAGCGGAAGTGGACGGATCCTGGCCCCCTTAAGCCCCCTGCCATGCCCAGGGTTGCCCTGGCAACTGTTGCTGGCCCCCAAAGCGGAAGTGGGCGGGTCCAGGCCCCCTTAAGCCCCCTGCCATGCCCAATGTTGCCCTGGCAACTGTTGCTGGCCCCCAAAGCGGAAGTGGGCGGGTCCAGGCCCCCTTAAGCCCCCTGCCATGCCCAGGGTTGCCCTGGCAACTAATGCTGGCCCCCAAAGCGGAAGTGGGCGGATCCTGGCCCCCTTAAGCCCCCTGCCATGCCCAGGGTTGCCCTGGCAACTGTTGCTGGCCCCAAAGCGGAAGTGGGTGGGTCCTGGCCCCCTTAAGCCCCCTGCCATGCCCAGGGTTGCCCTGGCAACTAATGCTGGCCCCCAAAGCAGAAGTGGGCGGATCCAGGCCCCCTTAAGCCCCCTGCCTTGCCCAGGGTTGCCCTGGCAACTGTTGCTGGCCCCCAAAGCGGAAGTGGGCAGGTCCTGGCGCCCTTAAGCCCCCTGCCATGCCCAGGGTTGAACTGGCAACTGTTGCTGACACCCAAAGCGGAAGTGGGCGGGTCCAGGCCCCCTTAAGCCCCCTGCCTTGCCCAGGGTTGTGCTGGCAACTGCTGCTTGCCCCCAAAGCGGAAGTGGGCGGTTCCAGGCCCCCTTAAGCCCCCTGCCATGCCCAGGGTTGCCCTGGCAACTGTTGCTGGCCCCCAAAGCGGAAGTGGGCGGGTCCTGGCGCCCTTAGGCCCCCTGCCATTCCCAATGTTGCGCTGGCAACTGTTGCCGGCCCCCAAAGCGGAAGTGGGCGGATCCTGGCCCCCTTAAGCCCCCAGCCATGCCCAGGGTTGCCCTGGCAATTGTTGCTGGCCCCCAAAGCGGAAGTGGGCGGGTCCTGGCACCCTTAAGCCCCCTGCCATGCCCAATGTTGCCCTGGCAACTGTTGCTGGCCCCCAAAGCGGAAGTGAGCAGATACTGGCCCCCTTAAGCCCCCTGCCATGCCCAGGGTTGCCCTGGCAACTGTTGCTGGCCCCCAAAGCGGAAGTGGGCGGATCCTGGCCCCCTTAAGCCCCCTACCATGCCCAGTTTTGCCCTGGCAACTGTTGCTGGCCCCCAAAGCGGAAGTGGGTGGGTCCTGGCCCCCTGCCATGCCCAGGGTTGCCCTGGCAACTGTTGCTGGCCCCCAAAGCGGAAGTGGGCGGGTCCTGGCGCCCTTAGGCCCCGTGCCATGCCCAATGTTGCCCTGGCAACTGTTGCTGGCCCCCAAAGCGGAAGTGGGCGGGTCCTGGCGCCCTTAGGCCCCTTGCCATGCCCAATGTTGCCCTGGCAACTGTTGCTGGCCCCCAAAGCGGAAGTGGGCGGGTCCTGGCGCCCTTAGGCCCCCTGCCATGACCAATGTTGCCCTGGCAACTGTTGCTGGCCCCCAAAGCGGAAGTGGGCGGATCCTGGCCCCCTTAAGCCCCCTGCCATGCCCAGGGTTGCCCTGGCAACTGTTGCTGGCCCCCAAAGCGGAAGTGGGCGGGTCCTGGCGCCATTAAGCCCCCTGCCATGAACAATGTTGCCCTGGCAACTGTTGCCGGCCCCCAAAGCGGAAGTGGGCGGATCCTGGCCCCCTTAAGCCCCCTGCCATGCCCAGGGTTGCCCTGGCAACTGTTGCTGGCCCCCAAAGCGGAAGTGGGCGGATCCTGGCCCCCTTAAGCCCCCTGCCATGCCCAGGGTTGCCCTGGCAACTGTTGCTGGCCCCCAAAGCGGAAGTGGGCGGGTCCTGGCGCCATTAAGCCCCCTGCCATGCCCAGGGTTGCGCTGGCAACTGTTGCCGGCCCCCAAAGCGG
Source organism: Crinia signifera (assembly GCF_055691185.1). Classification (NCBI taxonomy): domain Eukaryota; kingdom Metazoa; phylum Chordata; class Amphibia; order Anura; family Myobatrachidae; genus Crinia; species Crinia signifera. Next base: position 49,402 of record NW_028142400.1, read on the forward strand.
AAGTGGACGGATCCTGGCCCCTTTAAGCCCCCTGCCATGCCCAGGGTTGCCCTGGCAACTGTTGCTGGCCCCCAAAGCGGAAGTGGGCGGGTCCAGGCCCCCTTAAGCCCCCTGCCATGCCCAATGTTGCCCTGGCAACTGTTGCTGGCCCCCAAAGCGGAAGTGGGCGGGTCCAGGCCCCCTTAAGCCCCCTGCCATGCCCAGGGTTGCCCTGGCAACTAATGCTGGCCCCCAAAGCGGAAGTGGGCGGATCCTGGCCCCCTTAAGCCCCCTGCCATGCCCAGGGTTGCCCTGGCATCTGTTGCTGGCCCCAAAGCGGAAGTGGGTGGGTCCTGGCCCCCTTAAGCCCCCTGCCATGCCCAGGGTTGCCCTGGCAACTAATGCTGGCCCCCAAAGCGGAAGTGGGCGGATCCAGGCCCCCTTAAGCCCCCTGCCTTGCCCAGGGTTGTGCTGGCAACTGCTGCTTGCCCCCAAAGCGGAAGTGGGCGGTTCCAGGCCCCCTTAAGCCCCCTGCCATGCCCAGGGTTGCCCTGGCAAATGTTGCTGGCCCCCAAAGCGGAAGTGGGCGGGTCCTGGCGCCCTTAGGCCCCGTGCCATGCCCAGGGTTGCCCTGTCAACTGTTGCTGGCCCCCAAAGCGGAAGTGGGCGGGTCCTGGCGCCCTTAGGCCCCCTGCCATGCCCGATGTTGCCCTGGCAACTGTTGCTGGCACCCAAAGCGGAAGTGGGCGGGTCCTGGCCCCCTTAAGCCCCCTGCCATGCCCAGGGTTGCCCTGGCAACTGTTGCTGGCCCCCAAAGCGGAAGTGGGCGGGTCCTGGCGCCATTAAGCCCCCTGCCATGAACAATGTTGCCAACTGTTGCCGGCCCCCAAAGCGGAAGTGGGCGGATCCTGGCCCCCTTAAGCCCCCTGCCATGCCCAGGGTTGCCCTGGCAACTGTTGCTGGCCCCCAAAGCGGAAGTGGGCGGATCCTGGCCCCCTTAAGCCCCCTGCCATGCCCAGGGTTGCCCTGGCAACTGTTGCTGGCCCCCAAAGCGGAAGTGGGCGGGTCCTGGCGCCATTAAGCCCCCTGCCATGAACAATGTTGCCCTGGCAACTGTTGCCGGCCCCCAAAGCGGAAGTGGGCGGATCCTGGCCCCCTTAAGCCCCCTGCCATGCCCAGGGTTGCCCTGGCAACTGTTGCTGGCCCCCAAAGCGGAAGTGGGCGGATCCTGGCCCCCTTAAGCCCCCTGCCATGCCCAGGGTTGCCCTGGCAACTGTTGCTGGCCCCCAAAGCGGAAGTGGGCGGGTCCTGGCGCCATTAAGCCCCCTGCCATGCCCAGGGTTGCGCTGGCAACTGTTGCCGGCCCCCAAAGCGGAAGTGGACGGATCCTGGCCCCCTTAAGCCCCCTGCCATGCCCAGGGTTGCCCTGGCAACTGTTGCTGGCCCCCAAAGCGGAAGTGGGCGGGTCCAGGCCCCCTTAAGCCCCCTGCCATGCCCAATGTTGCCCTGGCAACTGTTGCTGGCCCCCAAAGCGGAAGTGGGCGGGTCCAGGCCCCCTTAAGCCCCCTGCCATGCCCAGGGTTGCCCTGGCAACTAATGCTGGCCCCCAAAGCGGAAGTGGGCGGATCCTGGCCCCCTTAAGCCCCCTGCCATGCCCAGGGTTGCCCTGGCAACTGTTGCTGGCCCCAAAGCGGAAGTGGGTGGGTCCTGGCCCCCTTAAGCCCCCTGCCATGCCCAGGGTTGCCCTGGCAACTAATGCTGGCCCCCAAAGCAGAAGTAGGCGGATCCAGGCCCCCTTAAGCCCCCTGCCTTGCCCAGGGTTGCCCTGGCAACTGTTGCTGGCCCCCAAAGCGGAAGTGGGCAGGTCCTGGCGCCCTTAAGCCCCCTGCCATGCCCAGGGTTGAACTGGCAACTGTTGCTGACACCCAAAGCGGAAGTGGGCGGGTCCAGGCCCCCTTAAGCCCCCTGCCTTGCCCAGGGTTGTGCTGGCAACTGCTGCTTGCCCCCAAAGCGGAAGTGGGCGGTTCCAGGCCCCCTTAAGCCCCCTGCCATGCCCAGGGTTGCCCTGGCAACTGTTGCTGGCCCCCAAAGCGGAAGTGGGCGGGTCCTGGCGCCCTTAGGCCCCCTGCCATTCCCAATGTTGCGCTGGCAACTGTTGCCGGCCCCCAAAGCGGAAGTGGGCGGATCCTGGCCCCCTTAAGCCCCCAGCCATGCCCAGGGTTGCCCTGGCAATTGTTGCTGGCCCCCAAAGCGGAAGTGGGCGGGTCCTGGCACCCTTAAGCCCCCTGCCATGCCCAATGTTGCCCTGGCAACTGTTGCTGGCCCCCAAAGCGGAAGTGGGCGGGTCCAGGCCCCCTTAAGCCCCCTGCCATGCCCAGGGTTGCCCTGGCAACTAATGCTGGCCCCCAAAGCGGAAGTGAGCAGATACTGGCCCCCTTAAGCCCCCTGCCATGCCCAGGGTTGCCCTGGCAACTGTTGCTGGCCCCCAAAGCGGAAGTGGGCGGATCCTGGCCCCCTTAAGCCCCCTACCATGCCCAGTTTTGCCCTGGCAACTGTTGCTGGCCCCCAAAGCGGAAGTGGGTGGGTCCTGGCCCCCTGCCATGCCCAGGGTTGCCCTGGCAACTGTTGCTGGCCCCCAAAGCGGAAGTGGGCGGGTCCTGGCGCCCTTAGGCCCCGTGCCATGCCCAATGTTGCCCTGGCAACTGTTGCTGGCCCCCAAAGCGGAAGTGGGCGGGTCCTGGCGCCCTTAGGCCCCTTGCCATGCCCAATGTTGCCCTGGCAACTGTTGCTGGCCCCCAAAGCGGAAGTGGGCGGGTCCTGGCGCCCTTAGGCCCCCTGCCATGACCAATGTTGCCCTGGCAACTGTTGCTGGCCCCCAAAGCGGAAGTGGGCGGATCCTGGCCCCCTTAAGCCCCCTGCCATGCCCAGGGTTGCCCTGGCAACTGTTGCTGGCCCCCAAAGCGGAAGTGGGCGGGTCCTGGCGCCATTAAGCCCCCTGCCATGAACAATGTTGCCCTGGCAACTGTTGCTGGCCCCCAAAGCGGAAGTGGGCGGATCCTGGCCCCCTTAAGCCCCCAGCCATGCCCAGGGTTGCCCTGGCAATTGTTGCTGGCCCCCAAAGCGGAAGTGGGCGGGTCCTGGCACCCTTAAGCCCCCTGCCATGCCCAATGTTGCCCTGGCAACTGTTGCTGGCCCCCAAAGCGGAAGTGGGCGGGTCCAGGCCCCCTTAAGCCCCCTGCCATGCCCAGGGTTGCCCTGGCAACTAATGCTGGCCCCCAAAGCGGAAGTGAGCAGATACTGGCCCCCTTAAGCCCCCTGCCATGCCCAGGGTTGCCCTGGCAACTGTTGCTGTGCCCCAAAGCGGAAGTGGGCGGATCCTGGCCCCCTTAAGCCCCCTACCATGCCCAGTTTTGCCCTGGCAACTGTTGCTGGCCCCCAAAGCGGAAGTGGGTGGGTCCTGGCCCCCTGCCATGCCCAGGGTTGCCCTGGCAACTGTTGCTGGCCCCCAAAGCGGAAGTGGGCGGGTCCTGGCGCCCTTAGGCCCCGTGCCATGCCCAGGGTTGCCCTGGCAACTGTTGCTGGCCCCCAAAGCGGAAGTGGGCGGTTCCTGGCGCCCTTAGGCCCCTTGCCATGCCCAATGTTGCCCTGGCAACTGTTGCTGGCCCCCAAAGCGGAAGTGGGCGGGTCCTGGCGCCCTTAGGCCCCCTGCCATGCCCGATGTTGCCCTGGCAACTGTTGCTGGCCCCCAAAGCGGAAGTGGGCGGGTACTGGCGCCCTTAGGCCCCCTGCCATGCCCAATGTTGCCCTGGCAACTGTTGCTGGCCCCCAAAGCGGAAGTGGGCGGATCCTGGCCCCCTTAAGCCCCCTGCCATGCCCAGGGTTGCCCTGGCAACTGTTGCTGGCCCCCAAAGCGGAAGTGGGCGGGTCCTGGCGCCATTAAGCCCCCTGCCATGAACAATGTTGCCAACTGTTGCCGGCCCCCAAAGCGGAAGTGGGCGGATCCTGGTCCCCTTAAGCCCCCTGCCATGCCCAGGGTTGCCCTGGCAACTGTTGCTGGCCCCCAAAGCGGAAGTGGGCGGATCCTGGCCCCCTTAAGCCCCCTGCCATGCCCAGGGTTGCCCTGGCAACTGTTGCTGGCCCCCAAAGCGGAAGTGGGCGGGTCCAGGCCCCCTTAAGCCCCCTGCCTTGCCCAGGGTTGTGCTGGCAACTGCTGCTTGCCCCCAAAGCGGAAGTGGGCGGTTCCAGGCCCCCTTAAGCCCCCTGCCATGCCCAGGGTTGCCCTGGCAACTGTTGCTGGCCCCCAAAGCGGAAGTGGGCGGGTCCTGGCGCCCTTAGGCCCCCTGCCATGCCCAATGTTGCCCTGGCAACTGTTGCTGGCCCCCAAAGCGGAAGTGGGCGGATCCTGGCCCCCTTAAGCCCCCTGCCATGCCCAGGGTTGCCCTGGCAACTGTTGCTGGCCCCCAAAGCGGAAGTGGGCGGGTCCTGGCGCCATTAAGCCCCCTGCCATGAACAATGTTGCCAACTGTTGCCGGCCCCAAAGCGGAAGTGGGCGGATCCTGGCCCCCTTAAGCCCCCTGCCATGCCCAGGGTTGCCCTGGCAACTGTTGCTGGCCCCCAAAGCGGAAGTGGGCGGATCCTGGCCCCCTTAAGCCCCCTGCCATGCCCAGGGTTGCCCTGGCAACTGTTGCTGGCCCCCAAAGCGGAAGTGAGCGGGTCCTGGCGCCATTAAGCCCCCTGCCATGCCCAATGTTGCGCTGGCAACTGTTGCCGGCCCCCAAAGTGGAAGTGGGCGGATCCTGGCCCCCTTAAGCCCCCTGCCATGCCCAGGGTTGCCCTGGCAACTGTTGCTGGCCCCCAAAGCGGAAGTGGGCGGGTCCAGGCCCCCTTAAGCCCCCTGCCATGCCCAATGTTGCGCTGGCAACTGTTGCTGGCCCCCAAAGCGGAAGTGGGCGGGTCCAGGCCCCCTTAAGCCCCCTGCCATGCCCAGGGTTGCCCTGGCAACTAATGCTGGCCCCCAAAGCGGAAGTGGGCGGATCCTGGCCCCCTTAAGCCCCCTGCCATGCCCAGGGTTGCCCTGGCAACTGTTGCTGGCCCCAAAGCGGAAGTGGGTGGGTCCTGGCCCCCTTAAGCCCCCTGCCATGCCCAGGGTTGCCCTGGCAACTAATGCTGGCCCCCAAAGCAGAAGTGGGCGGATCCAGGCCCCCTTAAGCCCCCTGCCTTGCCCAGGGTTGCCCTGGCAACTGTTGCTGGCCCCCAAAGCGGAAGTGGGCAGGTCCTGGCGCCCTTAAGCCCCCTGCCATGCCCAGGGTTGAACTGGCAACTGTTGCTGACCCCCAAAGCGGAAGTGGGCGGGTCCAGGCCCCCTTAAGCCCCCTGCCTTGCCCAGGGTTGTGCTGGCAACTGCTGCTTGCCCCCAAAGCGGAAGTGGGCGGTTCCAGGCCCCCTTAAGCCCCCTGCCATGCCCAGGGTTGCCCTGGCAACTGTTGCTGGCCCCCAAAGCGGAAGTGGGTGGGTCCTGGCGCCCTTAGGCCCCCTGCCATTCCCAATGTTGCGCTGGCAACTGTTGCCGGCCCCCAAAGCGGAAGTGGGCGGATCCTGGCTCCCTTAAGCCCCCAGCCATGCCCAGGGTTGCCCTGGCAATTGTTGCTGGCCCCCAAAGCGGAAGTGGGCGGGTCCTGGCACCCTTAAGCCCCCTGCCATGCCCAATGTTGCCCTGGCAACTGTTGCTGGCCCCCAAAGCGGAAGTGGGCGGGTCCAGGCCCCCTTAAGCCCCCTGCCATGCCCAGGGTTGCCCTGGCAACTAATGCTGGCCCCCAAAGCGGAAGTGAGCAGATACTGGCCCCCTTAAGCCCCCTGCCATGCCCAGGGTTGCCCTGGCAACTGTTGCTGGCCCCCAAAGCGGAAGTGGGCGGATCCTGGCCCCCTTAAGCCCCCTACCATGCCCAGTTTTGCCCTGGCAACTGTTGCTGGCCCCCAAAGCGGAAGTGGGTGGGTCCTGGCCCCCTGCCATGCCCAGGGTTGCCCTGGCAACTGTTGCTGGCCCCCAAAGCGGAAGTGGGCGGGTCCTGGCGCCCTTAGGCCCCGTGCCATGCCCAATGTTGCCCTGGCAACTGTTGCTGGCCCCCAAAGCGGAAGTGGGCGGGTCCTGGCGCCCTTAGGCCCCCTGCCATGCCCAATGTTGCCCTGGCAACTGTTGCTGGCCCCCAAAGCGGAAGTGGGCGGGTCCTGGCGCCCTTAGGCCCCCTGCCATGCCCAATGTTGCCCTGGCAACTGTTGCTGGCCCCCAAAGCGGAAGTGGGCGGATCCTGGCCCCCTTAAGCCCCCTGCCATGCCCAGGGTTGCCCTGGCAACTGTTGCTGGCCCCCAAAGCGGAAGTGGGCGGATCCTGGCCCCCTTAAGCCCCCTGCCATGCCCAGGGTTGCCCTGGCAACTGTTGCTGGCCCCCAAAGCGGAAGTGGGCGGGTCCTGGCGCCATTAAGCCCCCTGCCATGAACAATGTTGCCAACTGTTGCCGGCCCCAAAGCGGAAGTGGGCGGATCCTGGCCCCCTTAAGCCCCCTGCCATGCCCAGGGTTGCCCTGGCAACTGTTGCTGGCCCCCAAAGCGGAAGTGGGCGGATCCTGGCCCCCTTAAGCCCCCTGCCATGCCCAGGGTTGCCCTGGCAACTGTTGCTGGCCCCCAAAGCGGAAGTGAGCGGGTCCTGGCGCCATTAAGCCCCCTGCCATGCCCAATGTTGCGCTGGCAACTGTTGCCGGCCCCCAAAGTGGAAGTGGGCGGATCCTGGCCCCCTTAAGCCCCCTGCCATGCCCAGGGTTGCCCTGGCAACTGTTGCTGGCCCCCAAAGCGGAAGTGGGCGGGTCCAGGCCCCCTTAAGCCCCCTGCCATGCCCAATGTTGCGCTGGCAACTGTTGCTGGCCCCCAAAGCGGAAGTGGGCGGGTCCAGGCCCCCTTAAGCCCCCTGCCATGCCCAGGGTTGCCCTGGCAACTAATGCTGGCCCCCAAAGCGGAAGTGGGCGGATCCTGGCCCCCTTAAGCCCCCTGCCATGCCCAGGGTTGCCCTGGCAACTGTTGCTGGCCCCAAAGCGGAAGTGGGTGGGTCCTGGCCCCCTTAAGCCCCCTGCCATGCCCAGGGTTGCCCTGGCAACTAATGCTGGCCCCCAAAGCAGAAGTGGGCGGATCCAGGCCCCCTTAAGCCCCCTGCCTTGCCCAGGGTTGCCCTGGCAACTGTTGCTGGCCCCCAAAGCGGAAGTGGGCAGGTCCTGGCGCCCTTAAGCCCCCTGCCATGCCCAGGGTTGAACTGGCAACTGTTGCTGACCCCCAAAGCGGAAGTGGGCGGGTCCAGGCCCCCTTAAGCCCCCTGCCTTGCCCAGGGTTGTGTGGCAACTGCTGCTTGCCCCCAAAGCGGAAGTGGGCGGTTCCCAGGCCCCCTTAAGCCCCCTGCCATGCCCAGGGTTGCCCTGGCAACTGTTGCTGGCCCCCAAAGCGGAAGTGGGTGGGTCCTGGCGCCCTTAGGCCCCCTGCCATTCCCAATGTTGCGCTGGCAACTGTTGCCGGCCCCCAAAGCGGAAGTGGCGGATCCTGGCTCCCTTAAGCCCCCAGCCATGCCCAGGGTTGCCCTGCAATTGTTGCTGGCCCCCAAAGCGGAAGTGGGCGGGTCCTGGCACCCTTAAGCCCCCTGCCATGCCCAATGTTGCCCTGGCAACTGTTGCTGGCCCCCAAAGCGGAAGTGGGCGGGTCCAGGCCCCCTTAAGCCCCCTGCCATGCCCAGGGTTGCCCTGGCAACTAATGCTGGCCCCCAAAGCGGAAGTGAGCAGATACTGGCCCCCTTAAGCCCCCTGCCATGCCCAGGGTTGCCCTGGCAACTGTTGCTGGCCCCCAAAGCGGAAGTGGGCGGATCCTGGCCCCCTTAAGCCCCCTACCATGCCCAGTTTTGCCCTGGCAACTGTTGCTGGCCCCCAAAGCGGAAGTGGGTGGGTCCTGGCCCCCTGCCATGCCCAGGGTTGCCCTGGCAACTGTTGCTGGCCCCCAAAGCGGAAGTGGGCGGGTCCTGGCGCCCTTAGGCCCCGTGCCATGCCCAATGTTGCCCTGGCAACTGTTGCTGGCCCCCAAAGCGGAAGTGGGCGGGTCCTGGCGCCCTTAGGCCCCCTGCCATGCCCAATGTTGCCCTGGCAACTGTTGCTGGCCCCCAAAGCGGAAGTGGGCGGGTCCTGGCGCCCTTAGGCCCCCTGCCATGCCCAATGTTGCCCTGGCAACTGTTGCTGGCCCCCAAAGTGGAAGTGGGCGGATCCTGGCCCCCTTAAGCCCCCTGCCATGCCCAGGGTTGCCCTGGCAACTGTTGCTGGCCCCCAAAGCGGAAGTGGGCGGGTCCAGGCCCCCTTAAGCCCCCTGCCATGCCCAATGTTGCCCTGGCAACTGTTGCTGGCCCCCAAAGCGGAAGTGGGTGGGTCCTGGCCCCCTTAAGCCCCCTGCCATGCCCAGGGTTGCCCTGGCAACTAATGCTGGCCCCCAAAGCAGAAGTGGGCGGATCCAGGCCCCCTTAAGCCCCCTGCCTTGCCCAGGGTTGCCCTGGCAACTGTTGCTGGCCCCCAAAGCGGAAGTGGGCAGGTCCTGGCGCCCTTAAGCCCCCTGCCATGCCCAGGGTTGAACTGGCAACTGTTGCTGACCCCCAAAGCGGAAGTGGGCGGGTCCAGGCCCCCTTAAGCCCCCTGCCTTGCCCAGGGTTGTGCTGGCAACTGCTGCTTGCCCCCAAAGCGGAAGTGGGCGGTTCCAGGCCCCCTTAAGCCCCCTGCCATGCCCAGGGTTGCCCTGGCAACTGTTGCTGGCCCCCAAAGCGGAAGTGGGCGGGTCCTGGCACCCTTAGGCCCCCTGCCATTCCCAATGTTGCGCTGGCAACTGTTGCCGGCCCCCAAAGCGGAAGTGGGCGGATCCTGGCCCCCTTAAGCCCCCAGCCATGCCCAGGGTTGCCCTGGCAATTGTTGCTGGCCCCCAAAGCGGAAGTGGGCGGGTCCTGGCACCCTTAAGCCCCCTGCCATGCCCAATGTTGCCCTGGCAACTGTTGCTGGCCCCCAAAGCGGAAGTGGGCGGGTCCAGGCCCCCTTAAGCCCCCTGCCATGCCCAGGGTTGCCCTGGCAACTAATGCTGGCCCCCAAAGCGGAAGTGAGCAGATACTGGCCCCCTTAAGCCCCCTGCCATGCCCAGGGTTGCCCTGGCAACTGTTGCTGGCCCCCAAAGCGGAAGTGGGCGGATCCTGGCCCCCTTAAGCCCCCTACCATGCTCAGTTTTGCCCTGGCAACTGTTGCTGGCCCCCAAAGCGGAAGTGGGTGGGTCCTGGCCCCCTGCCATGCCCAGGGTTGCCCTGGCAACTGTTGCTGGCCCCCAAAGCGGAAGTGGGCGGGTCCTGGCGCCCTTAGGCCCCGTGCCATGCCCAGGGTTGCCCTGGCAACTGTTGCTGGCCCCCAAAGCGGAAGTGGGCGGGTCCTGGCGCCCTTAGGCCCCTTGCCATGCCCAATGTTGCCCTGGCAACTGTTGCTGGCCCCCAAAGCGGAAGTGGGCGGGTCCTGGCGCCCTTAGGCCCCCTGCCATGCCCAATGTTGCCCTGGCAACTGTTGCTGGCCCCCAAAGCGGAAGTGGGCGGATCCTGGCCCCCTTAAGCCCCCTGCCATGCCCAGGGTTGCCCTGGCAACTGTTGCTGGCCCCCAAAGCGGAAGTGGGCGGGTCCTGGCGCCATTAAGCCCCCTGCCATGAACAATGTTGCCCTGGCAACTGTTGCCGGCCCCCAAAGCGGAAGTGGGCGGATCCTGGCCCCCTTAAGCCCCCTGCCATGCCCAGGGTTGCCCTGGCAACTGTTGCTGGCCCCCAAAGCGGAAGTGGGCGGATCCTGGCCCCCTTAAGCCCCCTGCCATGCCCAGGGTTGCCCTGGCAACTGTTGCTGGCCCCCAAAGCGGAAGTGGGCGGGTCCTGGCGCCATTAAGCCCCCTGCCATGCCCAGGGTTGCCCTGGCAACTAATGCTGGCCCCCAAAGCGGAAGTGGGCGGATCCAGGCCCCCTTAAGCCCCCTGCCTTGCCCAGGGTTGTGCTGGCAACTGCTGCTTGCCCCCAAAGCGGAAGTGGGCGGTTCCAGGCCCCCTTAAGCCCCCTGCCATGCCCAGGGTTGCCCTGGCAACTGTTGCTGGCCCCCAAAGCGGAAGTGGGCGGGTCCTGGCCCTCTTAAGCCCCCTGCCATGCCCAGGGTTGCCCTGGCAACTGTTGCTGGCCCCCAAAGCGGAAGTGGGCAGGTCCTGGCGCCCTTAAGCCCCCTGCCATGCCCAGGGTTGCCCTGGCAACTGTTGCTGACCCCCAAAGCGGAAGTGGGCGGGTCCAGGCCCCCTTAAGCCCCCTGCCTTGCCCAGGGTTGTGCTGGCAACTGCTGCTTGCCCCCAAAGCGGACGTGGGCGGTTCCAGGCCCCCTTAAGCCCCCTGCCATGCCCAGGGTTGCCCTGGCAACTGTTGCTGGCCCCCAAAGCGGAAGTGGGCGGGTCCTGGCGCCCTTAGGCCCCCTGCCATTCCCAATGTTGCCCTGGCAACTGTTGCTGGCCCCCAAAGCGGAAGTGGGCGGGTCCAGGCCCCCTTAAGCCCCCTGCCATGCCCAGGGTTGCCCTGGCAACTAATGCTGGCCCCCAAAGCGGAAGTGAGCAGATCCTGGCCCCCTTAAGCCCCGTGCCATGCCCAGGGTTGCCCTGGCAACTGTTGCTGGCCCCCAAAGCGGAAGTGGGTGGGTCCTGGCCCCCTTAAGCCCCCTGCCATGCCCAGGGTTGCCCTGGCAACTGTTGCTGACCCCCAAAGCGTAAGTGGGCGGGTCCTGGCGCCCTTAGGCCCCCTGCCATGCCCAATGTTGCCCTGCAAACTGGTGCTGGCCCCCAAAGCGGAAGTGGGCGGATCCTGGCCCCCTTAAGCCCCCTGCCATGCCCAGGGTTGCCCTGGCAACTGTTGCTGGCCCCAAAGCGGAAGTGGGTGGGTCCTGGCCCCCTTAAGCCCCCTGCCATGCCCAGGGTTGCCCTGGCAACTAATGCTGGCCCCCAAAGCAGAAGTGGGCGGATCCAGGCCCCCTTAAGCCCCCTGCCTTGCCCAGGGTTGCCCTGGCAACTGTTGCTGGCCCCCAAAGCGGAAGTGGGCAGGTCCTGGCGCCCTTAAGCCCCCTGCCATGCCCAGGGTTGAACTGGCAACTGTTGCTGACCCCCAAAGCGGAAGTGGGCGGGTCCAGGCCCCCTTAAGCCCCCTGCCTTGCCCAGGGTTGTGCTGGCAACTGCTGCTTGCCCCCAAAGCGGAAGTGGGCGGTTCCAGGCCCCCTTAAGCCCCCTGCCATGCCCAGGGTTGCCCTGGCAACTGTTGCTGGCCCCCAAAGCGGAAGTGGGTGGGTCCTGGCGCCCTTAGGCCCCCTGCCATTCCCAATGTTGCGCTGGCAACTGTTGCCGGCCCCCAAAGCGGAAGTGGGCGGATCCTGGCTCCCTTAAGCCCCCAGCCATGCCCAGGGTTGCCCTGGCAATTGTTGCTGGCCCCCAAAGCGGAAGTGGGCGGGTCCTGGCACCCTTAAGCCCCCTGCCATGCCCAATGTTGCCCTGGCAACTGTTGCTGGCCCCCAAAGCGGAAGTGGGCGGGTCCAGGCCCCCTTAAGCCCCCTGCCATGCCCAGGGTTGCCCTGGCAACTAATGCTGGCCCCCAAAGCGGAAGTGAGCAGATACTGGCCCCCTTAAGCCCCCTGCCATGCCCAGGGTTGCCCTGGCAACTGTTGCTGGCCCCCAAAGCGGAAGTGGGCGGATCCTGGCCCCCTTAAGCCCCCTACCATGCCCAGTTTTGCCCTGGCAACTGTTGCTGGCCCCCAAAGCGGAAGTGGGTGGGTCCTGGCCCCCTGCCATGCCCAGGGTTGCCCTGGCAACTGTTGCTGGCCCCCAAAGCGGAAGTGGGCGGGTCCTGGCGCCCTTAGGCCCCGTGCCATGCCCAATGTTGCCCTGGCAACTGTTGCTGGCCCCCAAAGCGGAAGTGGGCGGGTCCTGGCGCCCTTAGGCCCCCTGCCATGCCCAATGTTGCCCTGGCAACTGTTGCTGGCCCCCAAAGCGGAAGTGGGCGGGTCCTGGCGCCCTTAGGCCCCCTGCCATGCCCAATGTTGCCCTGGCAACTGTTGCTGGCCCCCAAAGTGGAAGTGGGCGGATCCTGGCCCCCTTAAGCCCCCTGCCATGCCCAGGGTTGCCCTGGCAACTGTTGCTGGCCCCCAAAGCGGAAGTGGGCGGGTCCAGGCCCCCTTAAGCCCCCTGCCATGCCCAATGTTGCCCTGGCAACTGTTGCTGGCCCCCAAAGCGGAAGTGGGTGGGTCCTGGCCCCCTTAAGCCCCCTGCCATGCCCAGGGTTGCCCTGGCAACTAATGCTGGCCCCCAAAGCAGAAGTGGGCGGATCCAGGCCCCCTTAAGCCCCCTGCCTTGCCCAGGGTTGCCCTGGCAACTGTTGCTGGCCCCCAAAGCGGAAGTGGGCAGGTCCTGGCGCCCTTAAGCCCCCTGCCATGCCCAGGGTTGAACTGGCAACTGTTGCTGACCCCCAAAGCGGAAGTGGGCGGGTCCAGGCCCCCTTAAGCCCCCTGCCTTGCCCAGGGTTGTGCTGGCAACTGCTGCTTGCCCCCAAAGCGGAAGTGGGCGGTTCCAGGCCCCCTTAAGCCCCCTGCCATGCCCAGGGTTGCCCTGGCAACTGTTGCTGGCCCCCAAAGCGGAAGTGGGCGGGTCCTGGCACCCTTAGGCCCCCTGCCATTCCCAATGTTGCGCTGGCAACTGTTGCCGGCCCCCAAAGCGGAAGTGGGCGGATCCTGGCCCCCTTAAGCCCCCAGCCATGCCCAGGGTTGCCCTGGCAATTGTTGCTGGCCCCCAAAGCGGAAGTGGGCGGGTCCTGGCACCCTTAAGCCCCCTGCCATGCCCAATGTTGCCCTGGCAACTGTTGCTGGCCCCCAAAGCGGAAGTGGGCGGGTCCAGGCCCCCTTAAGCCCCCTGCCATGCCCAGGGTTGCCCTGGCAACTAATGCTGGCCCCCAAAGCGGAAGTGAGCAGATACTGGCCCCCTTAAGCCCCCTGCCATGCCCAGGGTTGCCCTGGCAACTGTTGCTGGCCCCCAAAGCGGAAGTGGGCGGATCCTGGCCCCCTTAAGCCCCCTACCATGCTCAGTTTTGCCCTGGCAACTGTTGCTGGCCCCCAAAGCGGAAGTGGGTGGGTCCTGGCCCCCTGCCATGCCCAGGGTTGCCCTGGCAACTGTTGCTGGCCCCCAAAGCGGAAGTGGGCGGGTCCTGGCGCCCTTAGGCCCCGTGCCATGCCCAGGGTTGCCCTGGCAACTGTTGCTGGCCCCCAAAGCGGAAGTGGGCGGGTCCTGGCGCCCTTAGGCCCCTTGCCATGCCCAATGTTGCCCTGGCAACTGTTGCTGGCCCCCAAAGCGGAAGTGGGCGGATCCTGGCCCCCTTAAGCCCCCTGCCATGCCCAGGGTTGCCCTGGCAACTGTTGCTGGCCCCCAAAGCGGAAGTGGGCGGATCCTGGCCCCCTTAAGCCCCCTGCCATGCCCAGGGTTGCCCTGGCAACTGTTGCTGGCCCCCAAAGCGGAAGTGGGCGGGTCCTGGCGCCATTAAGCCCCCTGCCATGCCCAGGGTTGCCCTGGCAACTAATGCTGGCCCCCAAAGCGGAAGTGGGCGGATCCAGGCCCCCTTAAGCCCCCTGCCTTGCCCAGGGTTGTGCTGGCAACTGCTGCTTGCCCCCAAAGCGGAAGTGGGCGGTTCCAGGCCCCCTTAAGCCCCCTGCCATGCCCAGGGTTGCCCTGGCAACTGTTGCTGGCCCCCAAAGCGGAAGTGGGCGGGTCCTGGCCCTCTTAAGCCCCCTGCCATGCCCAGGGTTGCCCTGGCAACTGTTGCTGGCCCCCAAAGCGGAAGTGGGCAGGTCCTGGCGCCCTTAAGCCCCCTGCCATGCCCAGGGTTGCCCTGGCAACTGTTGCTGACCCCCAAAGCGGAAGTGGGCGGGTCCAGGCCCCCTTAAGCCCCCTGCCTTGCCCAGGGTTGTGCTGGCAACTGCTGCTTGCCCCCAAAGCGGACGTGGGCGGTTCCAGGCCCCCTTAAGCCCCCTGCCATGCCCAGGGTTGCCCTGGCAACTGTTGCTGGCCCCCAAAGCGGAAGTGGGCGGGTCCTGGCGCCCTTAGGCCCCCTGCCATTCCCAATGTTGCCCTGGCAACTGTTGCTGGCCCCCAAAGCGGAAGTGGGCGGGTCCAGGCCCCCTTAAGCCCCCTGCCATGCCCAGGGTTGCCCTGGCAACTAATGCTGGCCCCCAAAGCGGAAGTGAGCAGATCCTGGCCCCCTTAAGCCCCGTGCCATGCCCAGGGTTGCCCTGGCAACTGTTGCTGGCCCCCAAAGCGGAAGTGGGTGGGTCCTGGCCCCCTTAAGCCCCCTGCCATGCCCAGGGTTGCCCTGGCAACTGTTGCTGACCCCCAAAGCGTAAGTGGGCGGGTCCTGGCGCCCTTAGGCCCCCTGCCATGCCCAATGTTGCCCTGCAAACTGGTGCTGGCCCCCAAAGCGGAAGTGGGCGGGTCCAGGCCCCCTTAAGCCCCCTGCCATGCCCAGGGTTGCCCTGGCAACTGTTGCTGGCCCCCAAAGCGGAAGTGGGCGGGTCCAGGCCCCCTTAAGCCCCCTGCCTTGCCCAGGGTTGTGCTGGCAACTGCTGCTTGCCCCCAAAGCGGAAGTGGGCGGTTCCAGGCCCCCTTAAGCCCCGTTGCCATGCCCAGGGTTGCCCTGGCAACTGTTGCTGGCCCCCAAAGCGGAAGTGGGTGGGTCCTGGCCCCCTGCCATGCCCAGGGTTGCCCTGGCAACTGTTGCTGGCCCCCAAAGCGGAAGTGGGAGGGTCCTGGCGCCCTTAGGCCCCGTGACATGCCCAGGGTTGCCCTGGCAACTGTTGCTGGCCCCCAAAGCGGAAGTGGGCGGGTCCTGGCGCCCTTAGGCCCCTTGCCATGCCCAATGTTGCCCTGGCAACTGTTGCTGGCCCCCAAAGCGGAAGTGGGCGGGTCCTGGCGCCCTTAGACCCCCTGCCATGCCCAATGTTGCCCTGGCAACTGTTGCTGGCCCCCAAAGCGGAAGTGGGCGGATCCTGGCCCCCTTAAGCCCCCTGCCATGCCCAGGGTTGCCCTGGCAACTGTTGCTGGCCCCCAAAGCGGAAGTGGGCGGGTCCTGGCGCCATTAAGCCCCCTGCCATGAACAATGTTGCCCTGGCAACTGTTGCCGGCCCCCAAAGCGGAAGTGGGCGGATCCTGGCCCCCTTAAGCCCCCTGCCATGCCCAGGGTTGCCCTGGCAACTGTTGCTGGCCCCCAAAGCGGAAGTGGGCGGATCCTGGCCCCCTTAAGCCCCCTGCCATGCCCAGGGTTGCCCTGGCAACTGTTGCTGGCCCCCAAAGCGGAAGTGGGCGGGTCCTGGCGCCATTAAGCCCCCTGCCATGCCCAGGGTTGCGCTGGCAACTGTTGCCGGCCCCCAAAGCGGAAGTGGACGGATCCTGGCCCCCTTAAGCCCCCTGCCATTCCCAGGGTTGCCCTGGCAACTGTTGCTGGCCCCCAAAGCGGAAGTGGGCGGGTCCAGGCCCCCTTAAGCCCCCTGCCATGCCCAATGTTGCCCTGGCAACTGTTGCTGGCCCCCAAAGCGGAAGTGGGCGGGTCCAGGCCCCCTTAAGCCCCCTGCCATGCCCAGGGTTGCCCTGGCAACTAATGCTGGCCCCCAAAGCGGAAGTGGGCGGATCCTGGCCCCCTTAAGCCCCCTGCCATGCCCAGGGTTGCCCTGGCAACTGTTGCTGGCCCCAAAGCGGAAGTGGGTGGGTCCTGGCCCCCTTAAGCCCCTGCCATGCCCAGGGTTGCCCTGGCAACTAATGCTGGCCCCCAAAGCGGAAGTGGGCGGATCCAGGCCCCCTTAAGCCCCCTGCCTTGCCCAGGGTTGTGCTGGCAACTGCTGCTTGCCCCCAAAGCGGAAGTGGGCGGTTCCAGGCCCCCTTAAGCCCCCTGCCATGCCCAGGGTTGCCCTGGCAACTGTTGCTGGCCCCCAAAGCGGAAGTGGGCGGGTCCTGGCGCCCTTAGGCCCCCTGCCATGCCCAATGTTGCCCTGGCAACTGTTGCTGGCCCCCAAAGCGGAAGTGGGCGGATCCTGGCCCCCTTAAGCCCCCTGCCATGCCCAGGGTTGCCCTGGCAACTGTTGCTGGCCCCCAAAGCGGAAGTGGGCGGGTCCTGGCGCCATTAAGCCCCCTGCCATGAACAATGTTGCCAACTGTTGCCGGCCCCCAAAGCGGAAGTGGGCGGATCCTGGCCCCCTTAAGCCCCCTGCCATGCCCAGGGTTGCCCTGGCAACTGTTGCTGGCCCCCAAAGCGGAAGTGGGCGGATCCTGGCCCCCTTAAGCCCCCTGCCATGCCCAGGGTTGCCCTGGCAACTGTTGCTGGCCCCCAAAGCGAAAGTGGGCGGGTCCTGGCGCCATTAAGCCCCCTGCCATGCCCAATGTTGCGCTGGCAACTGTTGCCGGCCCCCAAAGTGGAAGTGGGCGGATCCTGGCCCCCTTAAGCCCCCTGCCATGCCCAGGGTTGCCCTGGCAACTGTTGCTGGCCCCCAAAGCGGAAGTGGGCGGGTCCAGGCCCCCTTAAGCCCCCTGCCATGCCCAATGTTGCGCTGGCAACTGTTGCTGGCCCCCAAAGCGGAAGTGGGCGGGTCCAGGCCCCCTTAAGCCCCCTGCCATGCCCAGGGTTGCCCTGGCAACTAATGCTGGCCCCCAAAGCGGAAGTGGGCGGATCCTGGCCCCCTTAAGCCCCCTGCCATGCCCAGGGTTGCCCTGGCAACTGTTGCTGGCCCCAAAGCGGAAGTGGGTGGGTCCTGGCCCCCTTAAGCCCCCTGCCATGCCCAGGGTTGCCCTGGCAACTAATGCTGGCCCCCAAAGCAGAAGTGGGCGGATCCAGGCCCCCTTAAGCCCCCTGCCTTGCCCAGGGTTGCCCTGGCAACTAATGCTGGCCCCCAAAGCGGAAGTGGGCGGATCCTGGCCCCCTTAAGCCCCCTGCCATGCCCAGGGTTGCCCTGGCAACTGTTGCTGGCCCCAAAGCGGAAGTGGGTGGGTCCTGGCCCCCTTAAGCCCCCTGCCATGCCCAGGGTTGCCCTGGCAACTAATGCTGGCCCCCAAAGCAAAAGTGGGCGGATCCAGGCCCCCTTAAGCCCCCTGCCTTGCCCAGGGTTGTGCTGGCAACTGCTGCTTGCCCCCAAAGCGGAAGTGGGCGGTTCCAGGCCCCCTTAAGCCCCCTGCCATGCCCAGGGTTGCCCTGGCAACTGTTGCTGGCCCCCAAAGCGGAAGTGGGCGGGTCCTGGCGCCCTTAGGCCCCCTGCCATGCCCAATGTTGCCCTGGCAACTGTTGCTGGCCCCCAAAGCGGAAGTGGGCGGATCCTGGCCCCCTTAAGCCCCCTGCCATGCCCAGGGTTGCCCTGGCAACTGTTGCTGGCCCCCAAAGCGGAAGTGGGCGGGTCCTGGCGCCATTAAGCCCCCTGCCATGAACAATGTTGCCAACTGTTGCCGGCCCCCAAAGCGGAAGTGGGCGGATCCTGGCCCCCTTAAGCCCCCTGCCATGCCCAGGGTTGCCCTGGCAACTGTTGCTGGCCCCCAAAGCGGAAGTGGGCGGATCCTGGCCCCCTTAAGCCCCCTGCCATGCCCAGGGTTGCCCTGGCAACTGTTGCTGGCCCCCAAAGCGAAAGTGGGCGGGTCCTGGCGCCATTAAGCCCCCTGCCATGCCCAATGTTGCGCTGGCAACTGTTGCCGGCCCCCAAAGTGGAAGTGGGCGGATCCTGGCCCCCTTAAGCCCCCTGCCATGCCCAGGGTTGCCCTGGCAACTGTTGCTGGCCCCCAAAGCGGAAGTGGGCGGGTCCAGGCCCCCTTAAGCCCCCTGCCATGCCCAATGTTGCGCTGGCAACTGTTGCTGGCCCCCAAAGCGGAAGTGGGCGGGTCCAGGCCCCCTTAAGCCCCCTGCCATGCCCAGGGTTGCCCTGGCAACTAATGCTGGCCCCCAAAGCGGAAGTGGGCGGATCCTGGCCCCCTTAAGCCCCCTGCCATGCCCAGGGTTGCCCTGGCAACTGTTGCTGGCCCCAAAGCGGAAGTGGGTGGGTCCTGGCCCCCTTAAGCCCCCTGCCATGCCCAGGGTTGCCCTGGCAACTAATGCTGGCCCCCAAAGCAGAAGTGGGCGGATCCAGGCCCCCTTAAGCCCCCTGCCTTGCCCAGGGTTGCCCTGGCAACTGTTGCTGGCCCCCAAAGCGGAAGTGGGCAGGTCCTGGCGCCCTTAAGCCCCCTGCCATGCCCAGGGTTGAACTGGCAACTGTTGCTGGCCCCCAAAGCGGAAGTGGGCGGATCCTGGCCCCCTTAAGCCCCCTGCCATGCCCAGGGTTGCCCTGGCAACTGTTGCTGGCCCCCAAAGCGAAAGTGG
Source organism: Crinia signifera (assembly GCF_055691185.1). Taxonomy (NCBI): domain Eukaryota; kingdom Metazoa; phylum Chordata; class Amphibia; order Anura; family Myobatrachidae; genus Crinia; species Crinia signifera. Next base: position 67,845 of record NW_028142400.1, read on the forward strand.
GCGGGTCCTGGCGCCATTAAGCCCCCTGCCATGCCCAATGTTGCGCTGGCAACTGTTGCCGGCCCCCAAAGTGGAAGTGGGCGGATCCTGGCCCCCTTAAGCCCCCTGCCATGCCCAGGGTTGCCCTGGCAACTGTTGCTGGCCCCCAAAGCGGAAGTGGGCGGGTCCAGGCCCCCTTAAGCCCCCTGCCATGCCCAATGTTGCGCTGGCAACTGTTGCTGGCCCCCAAAGCGGAAGTGGGCGGGTCCAGGCCCCCTTAAGCCCCCTGCCATGCCCAGGGTTGCCCTGGCAACTAATGCTGGCCCCCAAAGCGGAAGTGGGCGGATCCTGGCCCCCTTAAGCCCCCTGCCATGCCCAGGGTTGCCCTGGCAACTGTTGCTGGCCCCAAAGCGGAAGTGGGTGGGTCCTGGCCCCCTTAAGCCCCCTGCCATGCCAGGGTTGCCCTGGCAACTAATGCTGGCCCCCAAAGCAGAAGTGGGCGGATCCAGGCCCCCTTAAGCCCCCTGCCTTGCCCAGGGTTGCCCTGGCAACTGTTGCTGGCCCCCAAAGCGGAAGTGGGCAGGTCCTGGCGCCCTTAAGCCCCCTGCCATGCCCAGGGTTGAACTGGCAACTGTTGCTGACCCCCAAAGCGGAAGTGGGCGGGTCCAGGCCCCCTTAAGCCCCCTGCCTTGCCCAGGGTTGTGCTGGCAACTGCTGCTTGCCCCCAAAGCGGAAGTGGGCGGTTCCAGGCCCCCTTAAGCCCCCTGCCATGCCCAGGGTTGCCCTGGCAACTGTTGCTGGCCCCCAAAGCGGAAGTGGGCGGGTCCTGGCGCCCTTAGGCCCCCTGCCATTCCCAATGTTGCGCTGGCAACTGTTGCCGGCCCCCAAAGCGGAAGTGGGCGGATCCTGGCTCCCTTAAGCCCCCTGCCATGCCCAATGTTGCCCTGGCAACTGTTGCTGGCCCCCAAAGCGGAAGTGGGCGGGTCCAGGCCCCCTTAAGCCCCCTGCCATGCCCAGGGTTGCCCTGGCAACTAATGCTGGCCCCCAAAGCGGAAGTGAGCAGATACTGGCCCCCTTAAGCCCCCTGCCATGCCCAGGGTTGCCCTGGCAACTGTTGCTGGCCCCCAAAGCGGAAGTGGGCGGATCCTGGCGCCCTTAGACCCCCTGCCATGCCCAATGTTGCCCTGGCAACTGTTGCTGGCCCCCAAAGCGGAAGTGGGCGGATCCTGGCCCCCTTAAGCCCCCTGCCATGCCCAGGGTTGCCCTGGCAACTGTTGCTGGCCCCCAAAGCGGAAGTGGGCGGGTCCTGGCGCCCTTAGGCCCCCTGCCATGCCCAATGTTGCCCTGGCAACTGTTGCTGGCCCCCAAAGCGGAAGTGGGCGGATCCTGGCCCCCTTAAGCCCCCTGCCATGCCCAGGGTTGCCCTGGCAACTGTTGCTGGCCCCCAAAGCGGAAGTGGGCGGGTCCTGGCGCCATTAAGCCCCCTGCCATGAACAATGTTGCCCTGGCAACTGTTGCCGGCCCCCAAAGCGGAAGTGGGCGGATCCTGGCCCCCTTAAGCCCCCTGCCATGCCCAGGGTTGCCCTGGCAACTGTTGCTGGCCCCCAAAGCGGAAGTGGGCGGATCCTGGCCCCCTTAAGCCCCCTGCCATGCCCAGGGTTGCCCTGGCAACTGTTGCTGGCCCCCAAAGCGGAAGTGGGCGGGTCCTGGCGCCATTAAGCCCCCTGCCATGCCCAGGGTTGCGCTGGCAACTGTTGCCGGCCCCCAAAGCGGAAGTGGACGGATCCTGGCCCCCTTAAGCCCCCTGCCATTCCCAGGGTTGCCCTGGCAACTGTTGCTGGCCCCCAAAGCGGAAGTGGGCGGGTCCAGGCCCCCTTAAGCCCCCTGCCATGCCCAATGTTGCCCTGGCAACTGTTGCTGGCCCCCAAAGCGGAAGTGGGCGGGTCCAGGCCCCCTTAAGCCCCCTGCCATGCCCAGGGTTGCCCTGGCAACTAATGCTGGCCCCCAAAGCGGAAGTGGGCGGATCCTGGCCCCCTTAAGCCCCCTGCCATGCCCAGGGTTGCCCTGGCAACTGTTGCTGGCCCCAAAGCGGAAGTGGGTGGGTCCTGGCCCCCTTAAGCCCCCTGCCATGCCCAGGGTTGCCCTGGCAACTAATGCTGGCCCCCAAAGCGGAAGTGGGCGGATCCAGGCCCCCTTAAGCCCCCTGCCTTGCCCAGGGTTGTGCTGGCAACTGCTGCTTGCCCCCAAAGCGGAAGTGGGCGGTTCCAGGCCCCCTTAAGCCCCCTGCCATGCCCAGGGTTGCCCTGGCAACTGTTGCTGGCCCCCAAAGCGGAAGTGGGCGGGTCCTGGCGCCCTTAGGCCCCCTGCCATGCCCAATGTTGCCCTGGCAACTGTTGCTGGCCCCCAAAGCGGAAGTGGGCGGATCCTGGCCCCCTTAAGCCCCCTGCCATGCCCAGGGTTGCCCTGGCAACTGTTGCTGGCCCCCAAAGCGGAAGTGGGCGGGTCCTGGCGCCATTAAGCCCCCTGCCATGAACAATGTTGCCAACTGTTGCCGGCCCCCAAAGCGGAAGTGGGCGGATCCTGGCCCCCTTAAGCCCCCTGCCATGCCCAGGGTTGCCCTGGCAACTGTTGCTGGCCCCCAAAGCGGAAGTGGGCGGATCCTGGCCCCCTTAAGCCCCCTGCCATGCCCAGGGTTGCCCTGGCAACTGTTGCTGGCCCCCAAAGCGAAAGTGGGCGGGTCCTGGCGCCATTAAGCCCCCTGCCATGCCCAATGTTGCGCTGGCAACTGTTGCCGGCCCCCAAAGTGGAAGTGGGCGGATCCTGGCCCCCTTAAGCCCCCTGCCATGCCCAGGGTTGCCCTGGCAACTGTTGCTGGCCCCCAAAGCGGAAGTGGGCGGGTCCAGGCCCCCTTAAGCCCCCTGCCATGCCCAATGTTGCGCTGGCAACTGTTGCTGGCCCCCAAAGCGGAAGTGGGCGGGTCCAGGCCCCCTTAAGCCCCCTGCCATGCCCAGGGTTGCCCTGGCAACTAATGCTGGCCCCCAAAGCGGAAGTGGGCGGATCCTGGCCCCCTTAAGCCCCCTGCCATGCCCAGGGTTGCCCTGGCAACTGTTGCTGGCCCCAAAGCGGAAGTGGGTGGGTCCTGGCCCCCTTAAGCCCCCTGCCATGCCCAGGGTTGCCCTGGCAACTAATGCTGGCCCCCAAAGCAGAAGTGGGCGGATCCAGGCCCCCTTAAGCCCCCTGCCTTGCCCAGGGTTGCCCTGGCAACTAATGCTGGCCCCCAAAGCGGAAGTGGGCGGATCCTGGCCCCCTTAAGCCCCCTGCCATGCCCAGGGTTGCCCTGGCAACTGTTGCTGGCCCCAAAGCGGAAGTGGGTGGGTCCTGGCCCCCTTAAGCCCCCTGCCATGCCCAGGGTTGCCCTGGCAACTAATGCTGGCCCCCAAAGCAAAAGTGGGCGGATCCAGGCCCCCTTAAGCCCCCTGCCTTGCCCAGGGTTGTGCTGGCAACTGCTGCTTGCCCCCAAAGCGGAAGTGGGCGGTTCCAGGCCCCCTTAAGCCCCCTGCCATGCCCAGGGTTGCCCTGGCAACTGTTGCTGGCCCCCAAAGCGGAAGTGGGCGGGTCCTGGCGCCCTTAGGCCCCCTGCCATGCCCAATGTTGCCCTGGCAACTGTTGCTGGCCCCCAAAGCGGAAGTGGGCGGATCCTGGCCCCCTTAAGCCCCCTGCCATGCCCAGGGTTGCCCTGGCAACTGTTGCTGGCCCCCAAAGCGGAAGTGGGCGGGTCCTGGCGCCATTAAGCCCCCTGCCATGAACAATGTTGCCAACTGTTGCCGGCCCCCAAAGCGGAAGTGGGCGGATCCTGGCCCCCTTAAGCCCCCTGCCATGCCCAGGGTTGCCCTGGCAACTGTTGCTGGCCCCCAAAGCGGAAGTGGGCGGATCCTGGCCCCCTTAAGCCCCCTGCCATGCCCAGGGTTGCCCTGGCAACTGTTGCTGGCCCCCAAAGCGAAAGTGGGCGGGTCCTGGCGCCATTAAGCCCCCTGCCATGCCCAATGTTGCGCTGGCAACTGTTGCCGGCCCCCAAAGTGGAAGTGGGCGGATCCTGGCCCCCTTAAGCCCCCTGCCATGCCCAGGGTTGCCCTGGCAACTGTTGCTGGCCCCCAAAGCGGAAGTGGGCGGGTCCAGGCCCCCTTAAGCCCCCTGCCATGCCCAATGTTGCGCTGGCAACTGTTGCTGGCCCCCAAAGCGGAAGTGGGCGGGTCCAGGCCCCTTAAGCCCCCTGCCATGCCCAGGGTTGCCCTGGCAACTAATGCTGGCCCCCAAAGCGGAAGTGGGCGGATCCTGGCCCCCTTAAGCCCCCTGCCATGCCCAGGGTTGCCCTGGCAACTGTTGCTGGCCCCAAAGCGGAAGTGGGTGGGTCCTGGCCCCCTTAAGCCCCCTGCCATGCCCAGGGTTGCCCTGGCAACTAATGCTGGCCCCCAAAGCAGAAGTGGGCGGATCCAGGCCCCCTTAAGCCCCCTGCCTTGCCCAGGGTTGCCCTGGCAACTGTTGCTGGCCCCCAAAGCGGAAGTGGGCAGGTCCTGGCGCCCTTAAGCCCCCTGCCATGCCCAGGGTTGAACTGGCAACTGTTGCTGGCCCCCAAAGCGGAAGTGGGCGGATCCTGGCCCCCTTAAGCCCCCTGCCATGCCCAGGGTTGCCCTGGCAACTGTTGCTGGCCCCCAAAGCGAAAGTGGGCGGGTCCTGGCGCCATTAAGCCCCCTGCCATGCCCAATGTTGCGCTGGCAACTGTTGCCGGCCCCCAAAGTGGAAGTGGGCGGATCCTGGCCCCCTTAAGCCCCCTGCCATGCCCAGGGTTGCCCTGGCAACTGTTGCTGGCCCCCAAAGCGGAAGTGGGCGGGTCCAGGCCCCCTTAAGCCCCCTGCCATGCCCAATGTTGCGCTGGCAACTGTTGCTGGCCCCCAAAGCGGAAGTGGGCGGGTCCAGGCCCCCTTAAGCCCCCTGCCATGCCCAGGGTTGCCCTGGCAACTAATGCTGGCCCCCAAAGCGGAAGTGGGCGGATCCTGGCCCCCTTAAGCCCCCTGCCATGCCCAGGGTTGCCCTGGCAACTGTTGCTGGCCCCAAAGCGGAAGTGGGTGGGTCCTGGCCCCCTTAAGCCCCCTGCCATGCCCAGGGTTGCCCTGGCAACTAATGCTGGCCCCCAAAGCAGAAGTGGGCGGATCCAGGCCCCCTTAAGCCCCCTGCCTTGCCCAGGGTTGCCCTGGCAACTGTTGCTGGCCCCCAAAGCGGAAGTGGGCAGGTCCTGGCGCCCTTAAGCCCCCTGCCATGCCCAGGGTTGAACTGGCAACTGTTGCTGACCCCCAAAGCGGAAGTGGGCGGGTCCAGGCCCCCTTAAGCCCCCTGCCTTGCCCAGGGTTGTGCTGGCAACTGCTGCTTGCCCCCAAAGCGGAAGTGGGCGGTTCCAGGCCCCCTTAAGCCCCCTGCCATGCCCAGGGTTGCCCTGGCAACTGTTGCTGGCCCCCAAAGCGGAAGTGGGCGGGTCCTGGCGCCCTTAGGCCCCCTGCCATTCCCAATGTTGCGCTGGCAACTGTTGCCGGCCCCCAAAGCGGAAGTGGGCGGATCCTGGCTCCCTTAAGCCCCCTGCCATGCCCAATGTTGCCCTGGCAACTGTTGCTGGCCCCCAAAGCGGAAGTGGGCGGGTCCAGGCCCCCTTAAGCCCCCTGCCATGCCCAGGGTA
>NW_028142401.1:0-73495 GCF_055691185.1 Crinia signifera
TGGTTGCCCTGGCAACTGTTGCTGGCCCCCAAAGCGGAAGTGGGCGGGTCCAGGCGCCCTTAAGCCCCCTGCCATGCCCAGGGTTGCCCTGGCAACTGTTGCTGGCCCCCAAAGCGGAAGTGGGCGGGTCCAGGCCCCCTTAAGCCCTCTGCCATGCCCAGGGTTGCCTTGGCAACTGTTGCTGGCCCCCAAAGCGGAAGTGGGCGGGTCCAGGCCCCCTTAAGCCCCCTGCCATGCACAGGGTTGCCCTGGCAACTGTTGCTGGCCCCCAAAGCGGAAGTGGGCGGGTCCAGGTGCCCTTAAGCCCACTGCCATGCCCAGGGTTGCCCTGGCAACTGTTGCTGGCCCCCAAAGCGGAAGTGGGCGGGTCCTGGCCCCCTTAAGCCCCCTGCCATGCCCAGGGTTGCCCTGGCAACTGTTGCTGGCCCCCAAAGCGGAAGTGGGGGGTCCAGGCGCCCTTAAGCCCCCTGCCTTGCCCAGGGTTGCCCTGGCAACTGTTGCTGGCCCCCAAAGCGGAAGTGGGCGGGTCCTGCCCCTTAAGCCCCCAGACATGCCCAGAGTTGCCCTGGCAACTGTTGCTGGCTCCCAAAGCGGAAGTGGGCGGGTCCAGGCCCCCTTAAGCCCCCTGCCATGCCCAGTGTTGCCCTGGCAACTGTTGCTGGCCCCCAAAGCGAAAGTGTGCGGGTCCAGGTGCCCTTAAACCCACTGCCATGCCCAGGGTTGCCCTGGCAACTGTTGCTGGCCCCCAAAGCGGAAGTGGGCGGGTCCTGGCCCCCTTAAGCCCCCTGCCATGCCCAGGGTTGCCCTGGCAACTGTTGCTGGCCCCCAAAGCGGAAGTGGGCGGGTCCAGCCGCCCTTAAGCCCCCTGCCATGCCCAGGGTTGCCCTGTCAACTGTTGCTGGCCCCCAAAGCGGAAGTGGGCGGGTCCAGGCGCCCTTAAGCCCCCTGCCATCCCCAGTTTGTCCTGGCAACTGTTGCTGGCCCCCAAAGCGGAAGTGGGCGGGTCCAGGCCCCCTTAAGCCCCCCTGCCATGCCCAGTGTTGCCCTGGCAACTGTTGCTGGCCCCCAAAGCGGAAGTGGGCGGGTCCAGGCGCCCTTAAGCCCCCTGCCTTGCCCAGGGTTGCCCTGGCAACTGTTGCTGACCCCCAAAGCGAAGTGGGCGGGTCCTGGCCCCCTTAAGCCCCATGCCATGCCCAGAGTTGCCCTGGCAACTGTTGCTGGCCCCCAAAGCGGAAGTGGGCGGGTCCAGGCCCCCTTAAGCCCCCTGCCATGCCCAGTGTTGCCCTGGCAACTGTTGCTGGCCCCCAAAGCGGAAGTGGGCGGGTCCAGGTTCCCTTAAGCCCACTGCCATGCCCAGGGTTGCCCTGGCAACTGTTGCTGGCCCCCAAAGCGGAAGTGGGCGGGTCCTGGCCCCCTTAAGCCCCCTGCCATGCCCATGGTTGCCCTGGCAACTGTTGCTGGCCCCCAAAGCTAAAGTGGGCGGGTCCAGGCCCCCTTAAGCCCACTGCCATGCCCAGTGTTGCCCTGGCAACTGTTGCTGGCCCCCAAAGCGGAATTGGGCGGGTCCAGGTGCCCTTAAGCCCACTGCCATGCCCAGGGTTGCCCTGGCAACTGTTGCTGGCCCCCAAAGCGGAAGTGGGTGGGTCCAGGCCCCCTTGAGCCCCCTGCCATGCCCAGGGTTGTCCTGGCAACTGTTGCTGGCCCCCAAAGCGGAAGTGGGCGGGTCCTGGCGCCCTTAAGCCCCCTGCCATGCCCAGGGTTGCCCTGGCAACTGTTGCTGGCCCCCAAAGCGGAAGTGGGCGGGTCCTGGCGCCCTTAAGCCCCCTGCCATGCCCAGGGTTGCCCTGGCAACTGTTGCTGGCCCCCAAAGCGGAAGTGGGCGGGTCCAGGCGCCCTTAAGCCCCCTGCCATGCCCAGGGTTGCCCTGGCAACTGTTGCTGGCCCCCAAAGCGGAAGTGGGCGGGTCCAGGCCCCCTTAAGCCCCCTGCCATGCCCAGGGTTGCCCTGGCAACTGTTGCTGGCCCCCAAAGCGGAAGTGGGCGGGTCCAGGCCCCCTTGAGCCCCCTGCCATGCCCAGGGTTGCCCTGGCAACTGTTGCTGGCCCCCAAAGCGGAAGTGGGCGGGTCCTGGCGCCCTTAAGCCCCCTGCCATGCCCAGGGTTGCCCTGGCAACTGTTGCTGGCCCCCAAAGCGGAAGTGGGCGGGTCCAGGCCCCCTTAAGCCCCCTGCCATGCCCAGGGTTGCCCTGGCAACTGTTGCTGGCCCCCAAAGCGGAAGTGGGCGGGTCCAGGCCCCCTTAAGCCCCCTGCCATGCCCAGGGTTGCCCTGGCAACTGTTGCTGGCCCCCAAAGCGGAAGTGGGCGGGTCCAGGCCCCCTTAATCCCAGTGCCATGCCCAGGGTTGCCCTGGCAACTGTTCCTGGCCCCCAATGCGGAAGTGGGCGGGTCCAGGCCCCCTTAAGCCCCCTGCCATGCCCAGGGTTGCCCTGGCAACTGTTGCTGGCCCCCAAAGCGGAAGTGGGCGGGTCCTGGCGCCCTTAAGCCCCCTGCCATGCCCAGGGTTGCCCTGGCAACTGTTGCTGGCCCCCAAAGCGGAAGTGGGCGGGTCCTGGCGCCCTTAAGCCCCCTGTCATGCCCAGGGTTGCCCTGGCAACTGTTGCTGGCCCCCAAAGCGGAAGTGGGCGGGTCCTGGCGCCCTTAAGCCCCCTGCCATGCCCAGGGTAGCCCTGGCAACTTTTGCTGGCCCCCAAAGCGGAAGTGGGCGGGTCCAGGCCCCCTTAAGCCCCCTGCCATGCCCAGGGTTGCCCTGGCAACTGTTGCTGGCCCCCAAAGCGGAAGTGGGCGGGTTCAGGCCCCTTAAGCCCCCTGCCATGCCCAGGGTTGCCCTGGCAACTGTTGCTGGCCCCCAAAGCGGAAGTGGGCGGGTCCAGGCCCCCTTAAGCCCCCTGCCATGCCCAGGGTTGCCCTGGCAACTGTTGCTGGCCCCCAAAGCGGAAGTGGGCGGGTTCAGGCCCCTTAAGCCCCCTGCCATGCCCAGGGTTGCCCTGGCAACTGTTGCTGGCCCCCAAAGCGGAAGTGGGCGGGTCCAGGCCCCCTTAAGCCCCCTGCCATGCCCAGGGTTGCCCTGGCAACTGTTGCTGGCCCCCAAAGCGGAAGTGGGCGGGTCCAGGCCCCCTTAAGCCCCCTGCCATGCCCAGGGTTGCCCTGGCAACTGTTGCTGGCCCCCCAAAGCGGAAGTGGGCGGGTCCAGGCCCCCTTAATCCCAGTGCCATGCCCAGGGTTGCCCTGGCAACTGTTCCTGGCCCCCAATGCGGAAGTGGGCGGGTCCAGGCCCCCTTAAGCCCCCTGCCATGCCCAGGGTTGCCCTGGCAACTGTTGCTGGCCCCCAAAGCGGAAGTGGGCGGGTCCTGGCGCCCTTAAGCCCCCTGCCATGCCCAGGGATGCCCTGGCAACTGTTGCTGGCCCCCAAAGCGGAAGTGGGCGGGTCCAGGCCCCCTTAAGCCCCCTGCCATGCCCAGGGTTGCCCTGGCAACTGTTCCTGGCCCCCAATGCGGAAGTGGGCAGATCCAGGCCCCCTTAAGCCCCCTGCCATGCCCAGGGTTGCCCTGGCAACTGTTGCTGGCCCCCAAAGCGGAAGTGGGCGGGTCCTGGCGCCCTTAAGCCCCCTGCCATGCCCAGGGATGCCCTGGCAACTGTTGCTGGCCCCAAAGCGGAAGTGGGCGGGTCCAGGCGCCCTTAAGCCCCCTGTCATGCCCAGGGTTGCCCTGGCAACTGTTGCTGGCCCCCAAAGCGGAAGTGGGCGGGTCCTGGCGCCCTTAAGCCCCCTGCCATGCCCAGGGTAGCCCTGGCAACTTTTGCTGGCCCCTAAAGCGGAAGTGGGCGGGTCCAGGCCCCCTTAAGCCCCCTGCCATGCCCAGGGTTGCCCTGGCAACTGTTGCTGGCCCCCAAAGCGGAAGTGGGCGGGTCCTGGCGCCCTTAAGCCCCCTGCCATGCCCAGGGATGCCCTGGCAACTGTTGCTGGCCCCCAAAGCGGAAGTGGGCGGGTTCAGGCCCCCTTAAGCCCCCTGCCATGCCCAGGGTTGCCCTGGCAACTGTTGCTGGCCCCCAAAGCGGAAGTGGGCGGGTCCAGGCCCCCTTAAGCCCCCTGACATGCACAGGGTTGACCTGGCAACTGTTGCTGGCCCACAAAGCGGAAGTGGGCGGGTCCAGGCCCCCTTAAGCCCCCTGCCATGCCCAGGGTAGCCCTGGCAACTTTTGTTGGCCCCCAAAGCGGAAGTGGGCGGGTCCAGGCCCCCTTAAGCCCCCTGCCATGCACAGGGTTGCCCTGGCAACTCCTGCTGGCCCACAAAGCGGAAGTGGGCGGGTCCAGGCCCCCTTAAGCCCCCTGCCATGCCCAGAATTGCCCTGGCAACTGTTGCTGGCCCCCAAAGCGGAAGTGGGCGGGTCCTGGCGCCCTTAAGCCCCCTGCCATGCCCAGGGTTGCCCTGGCAACTGTTGCTGGCCCCCAAAGCGGAAGTGGGCGGGTCCAGGCGCCCTTAAGCCCCCTGCCATGCCCAGGGTTGCCCTGGCAACTGTTGCTGGCCCCCAAAGCGGAAGTGGGCGGGTCCAGGCCCCCTTAAGCCCCCTGCCATGCCCAGGGTTGCCCTGGCAACTGTTGCTGGCCCCCAAAGCGGAAGTTGGCGGGTCCTGGCGCCCTTAAGCCCCCTGCCATGCCCAGGGTTGCCCTGGCAACTGTTGCTGGCCCCCAAAGCGGAAGTGGGTGGGTCCATGCCCCCTTAAGCCCCCTGCAATGCCCAGGGTTGCCCTGGCAACTGTTGCTGGCCCCCAAAGCGGAAGTGGGCGGGTCCAGGCACCCTTAAGCCCCCTGCCATGCCCAGGGTTGCCCTGGCAACTGTTGCTGGCCCCCAAAGCGGAAGTGGGCGGGTCCATGCCCCCTTAAGCCCCCTGCCATGCCCAGGGTTGCCCTGGCAACTGTTGCTGGCCCCCAAAGTGGAAGTGGACGGGTCCTGGCGCCCTTAAGCCCCCTGCCATGCCCAGGGTAGCCCTGGCAACTTTTGCTGGCCCCCAAAGCGGAAGTGGGCGGGTCCAGGCCCCCTTAAGCCCCCTGCCATGCCCAGGGTTGCCCTGGCAACTGTTGCTGGCCCCCAAAGTGGAAGTGGACGGGTCCTGGCGCCCTTAAACCCCCTGCCATGCCCAGGGTAGCCCTGGCAACTTTTGCTGGCCCCCAAAGCGGAAATGGGCGGGTCCAATTCCCCTTAAGCCCCCTGCCATGCACAGGGTTGCCCTGGCAACTGTTGCTGGCCCACAAAGCAGAAGTGGGCGGGTCCAGGCCCCCTTAAGCCCCCTGCCATGCCCAGGGTTGCCCTGCAACTGTTGCTGGCCCCCAAAGCGGAAGTGGGCGGGTCCAGGCGCCCTTAAGCCCCCTGCCTTGCCCAGGGTTGCCCTGGCAACTGTTGCTGGCCCCCAAAGCGGAAGTGGGCGGGTCCTGGCCCCCTTAAGCCCCCTGCCATGCCCAGGGTTGCCCTGGCAACTGTTGCTGGCCCCCAAAGCGGAAGTGGGCGGGTCCAGGCGCCCTTAAGCCCCCTGCCATGCCCAGGGTTGCCCTGGCAACTGTTGCTGGCCCCCAAAGCGGAAGTGATCGGGTCCATGCCCCCTTAAGCCCCCTGCCATGCCCAGGTTGCCCTGGCAACTGTTGCTGGCCCCCAAAGCGGAAGTGGACGGGTCCTGGCGCCCTTAAGCCCCCTGCCATGCCCAGGGAAGCCCTGGCAACTTTTGCTGGCCCCCAAAGCGGAAGTGGGCGGGTCCAGGCCCCCTTAAGCCCCCTGCCATGCACAGGGTTGCCCTGGCAACTGTTGCTGGCCCACAAAGCGGAAGTGGGCGGGTCCAGGCCCCCTTAAGCCCCCTGCCATGCAAAGGGTTGCCCTGGCGACTGTTGCTGGCCCACAAAGCGGAAGTGGGCGGGTCCAGGCCCCCTTAAGCCCCCTGCCATGCCCAGGATTGCCCTGGCAACTGTTGCTGGCCCCCAAAGCGGAAGTGGGCGGGTTCAGGCCCCCTTAAGCCCCCTGCCATGCCCAAGGTTGCCCTGGCAACTGTTGCTGGCCCCCAAAGCGGAAGTGGGCGGGTCCTGGCGCCCTTAAGCCCCCTGCCATGCCCAGGGTTGCCCTGGCAACTGTTGTTGGCCCCAAAAGCGGAAGTGGGCGGGTTCAGGCCCCCTTAAATCCCCTGCCATGCTCAGGGTTGCCCTGGCAACTGTTGCTGGCCCACAAAGCGGAAGTGGGCGGGTCCAGGCCCCCTTAAGCCCCCTGCCATGCCCAGGATTGCCCTGGCAACTGTTGCTGGCCCCCAAAGCGGAAGTGGGCGGGTTCAGGCCCCCTTAAGCCCCCTGCCATGCCCAGGGTTGCCCTGGCAACTGTTGCTGGCCCCCAAAGCGGAAGTGGGCGGGTCCTGGCGCCCTTAAGCCCCCTGCCATGCCCAGGGTTGCCCTGGCAACTGTTGTTGGCCCCAAAAGCGGAAGTGGGCGGGTTCAGGCCCCCTTAAATTTCCTGCCATGCTCAGGGTTGCCCTGGCAACTGTTGCTGGCCCCCAAAGCGGAAGTGGGCGGGTCCTGGCGCCCTTAAGCCCCCTGCCATGCCCAGGGTTGCCCTTGCAACTGTTGCTGGCCCCCAAAGCGGAAGTGGGCGGGTCCTGGCGCCCTTAAACCCCCTGCCATGCCCAGGGTAGCCCTGGCAACTTTTGCTGGCCCCCAAAGCGGAAATGGGCGGGTCCAATTCCCCTTAAGCCCCCTGCCATGCACAGGGTTGCCCTGGCAACTGTTGCTGGCCCACAAAGCAGAAGTGGGCGGGTCCAGGCCCCCTTAAGCCCCCTGCCATGCCCAGGGTTGCCCTGCAACTGTTGCTGGCCCCAAAGCGGAAGTGGGCGGGTTCAGGCCCCCTTAAGCCCCCTGCCATGCCCAGGGTTGCCCTGGCAACTGTTGCTGGCCCCCAAAGCGGAAGTGGGCGGGTTCAGGCCCCCTTAAGCCCCCTGCCATGCCCAGGGTTGCCCTGGCAACTGTTGCTGGCCCCCAAAGCGGAAGTGGGCGGGTCCTGGCGCCCTTAAGCCCCCTGCCATGCCCAGGGTAGCCCTGGCAACTGTTGCTGGCCCCCAAAGCGGAAGTGGGCGGGTTCAGGCCCCCTTAAGCCCCCTGCCATGCCCAGGGTTGCACTGGCAACTGTTGCTGGCCCCCAAAGCGGAAGTGGGCGGGTTCAGGCCCCCTTAAGCCCCCTGCCATGCCCAGGGTTGCCCTGGCAACTGTTGCTGGCCCCCAAAGCGGAAGTGGGCGGGTCCTGGCCCCCTTAAGCCCCCTGCCATGCCCAGGGTAGCCCTGGCAACTTTTGCTGGCCCCCAAAGCGGAAGTGGGCGGGTCCAGGCCCCCTTAAGCCCCCTGCCATGCACAGGGTTGCCCTGGTGACTGTTGCTGGCCCACAAAGCGGAAGTGGGCGGGTCCAGGCCCCCTTAAGCCCCCTGCCATGCCAGGATTGCCCTGGCAACTGTTGCTGGCCCCCAAAGCGGAAGTGGGCGGGTTCAGGCCCCCTTAAGCCCCCTGCCATGCCCAGGGTTGCCCTGGCAACTGTTGCTGGGACCCAAAGCGGAAGTGGGCGGGTCCTGGCGCCCTTAAGCCCCCTGCCATGCACAGGGTTGCCCTGGCAACTGTTGTTGGCCCCAAAAGCGGAAGTGGGCGGGTTCAGGCCCCCTTAAATCCCCTGCCATGCTCAGGGTTGCCCTGGCAACTGTTGCTGGCCCCCAAAGCGGAAGTGGGCGGGTCCTGGCACCCTTAAGCCCCCTGCCATGCCCAAGGTTGCCCTGGCAACTGTTGCTGGCCCCCAAAGCGGAAGTGGGCGGGTCCAGGCGCCCTTAAGCCCCCTGCCATGCCCAGGGTTGCCCTGGCAACTGTTGCTGGCCCCCAAAGCGGGAAGTGGGCGGGTCCAGGCCCCCTTAAGCCCTCTGCCATGCCCAGGGTTGCCTTGGCAACTGTTGCTGGCCCCCAAAGCGGAAGTGGGCGGGTCCAGGCCCCCTTAAGCCCCCTGCCATGCACAGGGTTGCCCTGGCAACTGTTGCTGGCCCCCAAAGCGGAAGTGGGCGGGTCCAGGTGCCCTTAAGCCCACTGCCATGCCCAGGGTTGCCCTGGCAACTGTTGCTGGCCCCCAAAGCGGAAGTGGGCGGGTCCTGGCCCCCTTAAGCCCCCTGCCATGCCCAGGGTTGCCCTGGCAACTGTTGCTGGCCCCCAAAGCGGAAGTGGGCGGGTCCAGGCGCCCTTAAGCCCCCTGCCTTGCCCAGGGTTGCCCTGGCAACTGTTGCTGGCCCCCAAAGCGGAAGTGGGCGGGTCCTGGCCCCCTTAAGCCCCCAGACATGCCCAGAGTTGCCCTGGCAACTGTTGCTGGCTCCCAAAGCGGAAGTGGGCGGGTCCAGGCCCCCTTAAGCCCCCTGCCATGCCCAGTGTTGCCCTGGCAACTGTTGCTGGCCCCCAAAGCGAAAGTGTGCGGGTCCAGGTGCCCTTAAACCCACTGCCATGCCCAGGGTTGCCCTGGCAACTGTTGCTGGCCCCCAAAGCGGAAGTGGGCGGGTCCTGGCCCCCTTAAGCCCCCTGCCATGCCCAGGGTTGCCCTGGCAACTGTTGCTGGCCCCCAAAGCGGAAGTGGGCGGGTCCAGCCGCCCTTAAGCCCCCTGCCATGCCCAGGGTTGCCCTGTCAACTGTTGCTGGCCCCCAAAGCGGAAGTGGGCGGGTCCAGGCGCCCTTAAGCCCCCTGCCATCCCCAGTTTGTCCTGGCAACTGTTGCTGGCCCCCAAAGCGGAAGTGGGCGGGTCCAGGCCCCCTTAAGCCCCCTGCCATGCCCAGTGTTGCCCTGGCAACTGTTGCTGGCCCCCAAAGCGGAAGTGGGCGGGTCCAGGCGCCCTTAAGCCCCCTGCCTTGCCCAGGGTTGCCCTGGCAACTGTTGCTGACCCCCAAAGCGAAGTGGGCGGGTCCTGGCCCCCTTAAGCCCCATGCCATGCCCAGAGTTGCCCTGGCAACTGTTGCTGGCCCCCAAAGCGGAAGTGGGCGGGTCCAGGCCCCCTTAAGCCCCCTGCCATGCCCAGTGTTGCCCTGGCAACTGTTGCTGGCCCCCAAAGCGGAAGTGGGCGGGTCCAGGTTCCCTTAAGCCCACTGCCATGCCCAGGGTTGCCCTGGCAACTGTTGCTGGCCCCCAAAGCTAAAGTGGGCGGGTCCAGGCCCCCTTAAGCCCACTGCCATGCCCAGTGTTGCCCTGGCAACTGTTGCTGGCCCCCAAAGCGGAATTGGGCGGGTCCAGGTGCCCTTAAGCCCACTGCCATGCCCAGGGTTGCCCTGGCAACTGTTGCTGGCCCCCAAAGCGGAAGTGGGTGGGTCCAGGCCCCCTTGAGCCCCCTGCCATGCCCAGGGTTGTCCTGGCAACTGTTGCTGGCCCCCAAAGCGGAAGTGGGCGGGTCCTGGCGCCCTTAAGCCCCCTGCCATGCCCAGGGTTGCCCTGGCAACTGTTGCTGGCCCCCAAAGCGGAAGTGGGCGGGTCCTGGCGCCCTTAAGCCCCCTGCCATGCCCAGGGTTGCCCTGGCAACTGTTGCTGGCCCCCAAAGCGGAAGTGGGCGGGTCCAGGCGCCCTTAAGCCCCCCTGCCATGCCCAGGGTTGCCCTGGCAACTGTTGCTGGCCCCCAAAGCGGAAGTGGGCGGGTCCAGGCCCCCTTAAGCCCCCTGCCATGCCCAGGGTTGCCCTGGCAACTGTTGCTGGCCCCCAAAGCGGAAGTGGGCGGGTCCAGGCCCCCTTGAGCCCCCTGCCATGCCCAGGGTTGCCCTGGCAACTGTTGCTGGCCCCCAAAGCGGAAGTGGGCGGGTCCTGGCGCCCTTAAGCCCCCTGCCATGCCCAGGGTTGCCCTGGCAACTGTTGCTGGCCCCCAAAGCGGAAGTGGGCGGGTCCAGGCCCCCTTAAGCCCCCTGCCATGCCCAGGGTTGCCCTGGCAACTGTTGCTGGCCCCCAAAGCGGAAGTGGGCGGGTCCAGGCCCCCTTAAGCCCCCTGCCATGCCCAGGGTTGCCCTGGCAACTGTTGCTGGCCCCCAAAGCGGAAGTGGGCGGGTCCAGGCCCCCTTAATCCCAGTGCCATGCCCAGGGTTGCCCTGGCAACTGTTCCTGGCCCCCAATGCGGAAGTGGGCGGGTCCAGGCCCCCTTAAGCCCCCTGCCATGCCCAGGGTTGCCCTGGCAACTGTTGCTGGCCCCCAAAGCGGAAGTGGGCGGGTCCTGGCGCCCTTAAGCCCCCTGCCATGCCCAGGGATGCCCTGGCAACTGTTGCTGGCCCCCAAAGCGGAAGTGGGCGGGTCCAGGCCCCCTTAAGCCCCCTGCCATGCCCAGGGTTGCCCTGGCAACTGTTTCTGGCCCCCAATGCGGAAGTGGGCAGGTCCAGGCCCCCTTAAGCCCCCTGCCATGCCCAGGGTTGCCCTGGCAACTGTTGCTGGCCCCCAAAGCGGAAGTGGGCGGGTCCTGGCGCCCTTAAGCCCCCTGCCATGCCCAGGGATGCCCTGGCAACTGTTGCTGGCCCCCAAAGCGGAAGTGGGCGGGTCCAGGCGCCCTTAAGCCCCCTGTCATGCCCAGGGTTGCCCTGGCAACTGTTGCTGGCCCCAAAGCGGAAGTGGGCGGGTCCTGGCGCCCTTAAGCCCCCTGCCATGCCCAGGGTAGCCCTGGCAACTTTTGCTGGCCCCCAAAGCGGAAGTGGGCGGGTCCAGGCCCCCTTAAGCCCCCTGCCATGCCCAGGGTTGCCCTGGCAACTGTTGCTGGCCCCCAAAGCGGAAGTGGGCGGGTCCTGGCGCCCTTAAGCCCCCTGCCATGCCCAGGGATGCCCTGGCAACTGTTGCTGGCCCCCAAGCGGAAGTGGGCGGGTTCAGGCCCCGTTAAGCCCCCTGCCATGCCCAGGGTTGCCCTGGCAACTGTTGCTGGCCCCCAAAGCGGAAGTGGGCGGGTCCAGGCCCCCTTAAGCCCCCTGACATGCACAGGGTTGACCTGGCAACTGTTGCTGGCCCACAAAGCGGAAGTGGGCGGGTCCAGGCCCCCTTAAGCCCCCTGCCATGCCCAGGGTAGCCCTGGCAACTTTTGTTGGCCCCCAAAGCGGAAGTGGGCGGGTCCAGGCCCCCTTAAGCCCCCTGCCATGCACAGGGTTGCCCTGGCAACTCCTGCTGGCCCAGAAAGCGGAAGTGGGCGGGTCCAGGCCCCCTTAAGCCCCCTGCCATGCCCAGAATTGCCCTGGCAACTGTTGCTGGCCCCCAAAGCGGAAGTGGGCGGGTCCTGGCGCCCTTAAGCCCCCTGCCATGCCCAGGGTTGCCCTGGCAACTGTTGCTGGCCCCCAAAGCGGAAGTGGGCGGGTCCAGGCGCCCTTAAGCCCCCTGCCATGCCCAGGGTTGCCCTGGCAACTGTTGCTGGCCCCCAAAGCGGAAGTGGGCGGGTCCAGGCCCCCTTAAGCCCCCTGCCATGCCCAGGGTTGCCCTGGCAACTGTTGCTGGCCCCCAAAGCGGAAGTTGGCGGGTCCTGGCGCCCTTAAGCCCCCTGCCATGCCCAGGGTTGCCCTGGCAACTGTTGCTGGCCCCCAAAGCGGAAGTGGGTGGGTCCTGGCGCCCTTAAGCCCCCTGCCATGCCCAGGGTAGCCCTGGCAACTTTTGCTGGCCCCCAAAGCGGAAGTGGGCGGGTCCAGGCCCCCTTAAGCCCCCTGCCATGCCCAGGGTTGCCCTGGCAACTGTTGCTGGCCCCCAAAGTGGAAGTGGACGGGTCCTGGCGCCCTTAAACCCCCTGCCATGCCCAGGGTAGCCCTGGCAACTTTTGCTGGCCCCCAAAGCGGAAATGGGCGGGTCCAATTCCCCTTAAGCCCCCTGCCATGCACAGGGTTGCCCTGGCAACTGTTGCTGGCCCACAAAGCAGAAGTGGGCGGGTCCAGGCCCCCTTAAGCCCCCTGCCATGCCCAGGGTTGCCCTGCAACTGTTGCTGGCCCCCAAAGCGGAAGTGGGCGGGTCCAGGCGCCCTTAAGCCCCCTGCCTTGCCCAGGGTTGCCCTGGCAACTGTTGCTGGCCCCCAAAGCGGAAGTGGGCGGGTCCTGGCCCCCTTAAGCCCCCTGCCATGCCCAGGGTTGCCCTGGCAACTGTTGCTGGCCCCCAAAGCGGAAGTGGGCGGGTCCAGGCGCCCTTAAGCCCCCTGCCATGCCCAGGGTTGCCCTGGCAACTGTTGCTGGCCCCCAAAGCGGAAGTGATCGGGTCCATGCCCCCTTAAGCCCCCTGCCATGCCCAGGGTTGCCCTGGCAACTGTTGCTGGCCCCCAAAGCGGAAGTGGACGGGTCCTGGCGCCCTTAAGCCCCCTGCCATGCCCAGGGAAGCCCTGGCAACTTTTGCTGGCCCCCAAAGCGGAAGTGGGCGGGTCCAGGCCCCCTTAAGCCCCCTGCCATGCACAGGGTTGCCCTGGCAACTGTTGCTGGCCCACAAAGCGGAAGTGGGCGGGTCCAGGCCCCCTTAAGCCCCCTGCCATGCAAAGGGTTGCCCTGGCGACTGTTGCTGGCCCACAAAGCGGAAGTGGGCGGGTCCAGGCCCCCTTAAGCCCCCTGCCATGCCCAGGATTGCCCTGGCAACTGTTGCTGGCCCCCAAAGCGGAAGTGGGCGGGTTCAGGCCCCCTTAAGCCCCCTGCCATGCCCAAGGTTGCCCTGGCAACTGTTGCTGGCCCCCAAAGCGGAAGTGGGCGGGTCCTGGCGCCCTTAAGCCCCCTGCCATGCCCAGGGTTGCCCTGGCAACTGTTGTTGGCCCCAAAAGCGGAAGTGGGCGGGTTCAGGCCCCCTTAAATCCCCTGCCATGCTCAGGGTTGCCCTGGCAACTGTTGCTGGCCCACAAAGCGGAAGTGGGCGGGTCCAGGCCCCCTTAAGCCCCCTGCCATGCCCAGGATTGCCCTGGCAACTGTTGCTGGCCCCCAAAGCGGAAGTGGGCGGGTTCAGGCCCCCTTAAGCCCCCTGCCATGCCCAAGGTTGCCCTGGCAACTGTTGCTGGCCCCCAAAGCGGAAGTGGGCGGGTCCTGGCGCCCTTAAGCCCCCTGCCATGCCCAGGGTTGCCCTGGCAACTGTTGTTGGCCCCAAAAGCGGAAGTGGGCGGGTTCAGGCCCCCTTAAATCCCCTGCCATGCTCAGGGTTGCCCTGGCAACTGTTGCTGGCCCACAAAGCGGAAGTGGGCGGGTCCAGGCCCCCTTAAGCCCCCTGCCATGCCCAGGATTGCCCTGGCAACTGTTGCTGGCCCCCAAAGCGGAAGTGGGCGGGTTCAGGCCCCCTTAAGCCCCCTGCCATGCCCAGGGTTGCCCTGGCAACTGTTGCTGGCCCCCAAAGCGGAAGTGGGCGGGTCCTGGCGCCCTTAAGCCCCCTGCCATGCCCAGGGTTGCCCTGGCAACTGTTGTTGGCCCCAAAAGCGGAAGTGGGCGGGTTCAGGCCCCCTTAAATTTCCTGCCATGCTCAGGGTTGCCCTGGCAACTGTTGCTGGCCCCCAAAGCGGAAGTGGGCGGGTCCTGGCGCCCTTAAGCCCCCTGCCATGCCCAGGGTTTACCTTGCAACTGTTGCTGGCCCCCAAAGCGGAAGTGGGCGGGTCCTGGCGCCCTTAAACCCCCTGCCATGCCCAGGGTAGCCCTGGCAACTTTTGCTGGCCCCCAAAGCGGAAATGGGCGGGTCCAATTCCCCTTAAGCCCCCTGCCATGCACAGGGTTGCCCTGGCAACTGTTGCTGGCCCACAAAGCAGAAGTGGGCGGGTCCAGGCCCCCTTAAGCCCCCTGCCATGCCCAGGGTTGCCCTGCAACTGTTGCTGGCCCCCAAAGCGGAAGTGGGCGGGTTCAGGCCCCCTTAAGCCCCCTGCCATGCCCAGGGTTGCCCTGGCAACTGTTGCTGGCCCCCAAAGCGGAAGTGGGCGGGTTCAGGCCCCCTTAAGCCCCCTGCCATGCCCAGGGTTGCCCTGGCAACTGTTGCTGGCCCCCAAAGCGGAAGTGGGCGGGTCCTGGCGCCCTTAAGCCCCCTGCCATGCCCAGGGTAGCCCTGGCAACTGTTGCTGGCCCCCAAAGCGGAAGTGGGCGGGTTCAGGCCCCCTTAAGCCCCCTGCCATGCCCAGGGTTGCACTGGCAACTGTTGCTGGCCCCCAAAGCGGAAGTGGGCGGGTTCAGGCCCCCTTAAATTTCCTGCCATGCTCAGGGTTGCCCTGGCAACTGTTGCTGGCCCCCAAAGCGGAAGTGGGCGGGTCCTGGCGCCCTTAAGCCCCCTGCCATGCCCAGGGTTTACCTTGCAACTGTTGCTGGCCCCCAAAGCGGAAGTGGGCGGGTCCTGGCGCCCTTAAACCCCCTGCCATGCCCAGGGTAGCCCTGGCAACTTTTGCTGGCCCCCAAAGCGGAAATGGGCGGGTCCAATTCCCCTTAAGCCCCCTGCCATGCACAGGGTTGCCCTGGCAACTGTTGCTGGCCCACAAAGCGGAAGTGGGCGGGTTCAGGCCCCCTTAAGCCCCCTGCCATGCCCAGGGTTGCCCTGGCAACTGTTGCTGGCCCCCAAAGCGGAAGTGGGCGGGTCCTGGCGCCCTTAAGCCCCCTGCCATGCCCAGGGTAGCCCTGGCAACTGTTGCTGGCCCCCAAAGCGGAAGTGGGCGGGTTCAGGCCCCCTTAAGCCCCCTGCCATGCCCAGGGTTGCACTGGCAACTGTTGCTGGCCCCCAAAGCGGAAGTGGGCGGGTTCAGGCCCCCTTAAGCCCCCTGCCATGCCCAGGGTTGCCCTGGCAACTGTTGCTGGCCCCCAAAGCGGAAGTGGGCGGGTCCTGGCCCCCTTAAGCCCCCTGCCATGCCCAGGGTAGCCCTGGCAACTTTTGCTGGCCCCCAAAGCGGAAGTGGGCGGGTCCAGGCCCCCTTAAGCCCCCTGCCATGCACAGGGTTGCCCTGGTGACTGTTGCTGGCCCACAAAGCGGAAGTGGGCGGGTCCAGGCCCCCTTAAGCCCCCTGCCATGCCAGGATTGCCCTGGCAACTGTTGCTGGCCCCCAAAGCGGAAGTGGGCGGGTTCAGGCCCCCTTAAGCCCCCTGCCATGCCCAGGGTTGCCCTGGCAACTGTTGCTGGGACCCAAAGCGGAAGTGGGCGGGTCCTGGCGCCCTTAAGCCCCCTGCCATGCCCAGGGTTGCCCTGGCAACTGTTGTTGGCCCCAAAAGCGGAAGTGGGCGGGTCCTGGCCCCCTTAAGCCCCCTGCCATGCCCAGGGTTGCCCTGGCAACTGTTGCTGGCCCCCAAAGCGGAAGTGGGCGGGTCCAGGCGCCCTTAAGCCCCCTGCCTTGCCCAGGGTTGCCCTGGCAACTGTTGCTGGCCCCCAAAGCGGAAGTGGGCGGGTCCTGGCCCCCTTAAGCCCCCAGACATGCCCAGAGTTGCCCTGGCAACTGTTGCTGGCTCCCAAAGCGGAAGTGGGCGGGTCCAGGCCCCCTTAAGCCCCCTGCCATGCCCAGTGTTGCCCTGGCAACTGTTGCTGGCCCCCAAAGCGAAAGTGTGCGGGTCCAGGTGCCCTTAAACCCACTGCCATGCCCAGGGTTGCCCTGGCAACTGTTGCTGGCCCCCAAAGCGGAAGTGGGCGGGTCCTGGCCCCCTTAAGCCCCCTGCCATGCCCAGGGTTGCCCTGGCAACTGTTGCTGGCCCCCAAAGCGGAAGTGGGCGGGTCCAGCCGCCCTTAAGCCCCCTGCCATGCCCAGGGTTGCCCTGTCAACTGTTGCTGGCCCCCAAAGCGGAAGTGGGCGGGTCCAGGCGCCCTTAAGCCCCCTGCCATCCCCAGTTTGTCCTGGCAACTGTTGCTGGCCCCCAAAGCGGAAGTGGGCGGGTCCAGGCCCCCTTAAGCCCCCTGCCATGCCCAGTGTTGCCCTGGCAACTGTTGCTGGCCCCCAAAGCGGAAGTGGGCGGGTCCAGGCGCCCTTAAGCCCCCTGCCTTGCCCAGGGTTGCCCTGGCAACTGTTGCTGACCCCCAAAGCGAAGTGGGCGGGTCCTGGCCCCCTTAAGCCCCATGCCATGCCCAGAGTTGCCCTGGCAACTGTTGCTGGCCCCCAAAGCGGAAGTGGGCGGGTCCAGGCCCCCTTAAGCCCCCTGCCATGCCCAGTGTTGCCCTGGCAACTGTTGCTGGCCCCCAAAGCGGAAGTGGGCGGGTCCAGGTTCCCTTAAGCCCACTGCCATGCCCAGGGTTGCCCTGGCAACTGTTGCTGGCCCCCTAAGCGGAAGTGGGCGGGTCCTGGCCCCCTTAAGCCCCCTGCCATGCCCATGGTTGCCCTGGCAACTGTTGCTGGCCCCCAAAGCTAAAGTGGGCGGGTCCAGGCCCCCTTAAGCCCACTGCCATGCCCAGTGTTGCCCTGGCAACTGTTGCTGGCCCCCAAAGCGGAAGTGGGCGGGTCCAGGTGCCCTTAAGCCCACTGCCATGCCCAGGGTTGCCCTGGCAACTGTTGCTGGCCCCCAAAGCGGAAGTGGGCGGGTCCTGGCTCCCTTAAGCCCCCTGCCATGCCCAGGGTTGCCCTGGCAACTGTTGCTGGCCCCCAAAGCGAAAGTGGGCGGGTCCAGGCGCCCTTAAGCCCACTGCCATGCCCAGGGTTGCCCTGGCAACTGTTGCTGGCCCCCAAAGCGGAAGTGGGCGGGTCCAGGCGCCCTTAAGCCCCCTGCCATCCCCAGTTTGTCCTGGCAACTGTTGCTGGCCCCCAAAGCGGAAGTGGGCGGGTCCAGGCCCCCTTAAGCCCCCTGCCATGCCCAGTGTTGCCCTGGCAACTGTTGCTGGCCCCCAAAGCGGAAGTGGGCGGGTCCAGGTGCCCTTAAGCCCACTGCCATGCCCAGGGTTGCCCTGGCAACTGTTGCTGGCCCCCAAAGCGGAAGTGATCGGGTCCATGCCCCCTTAAGCCCCCTGCCATGCCCAGGGTTGCCCTGGCAACTGTTGCTGGCCCCCAAAGCGGAAGTGGACGGGTCCTGGCGCCCTTAAGCCCCCTGCCATGCCCAGGGAAGCCCTGGCAACTTTTGCTGGCCCCCAAAGCGGAAGTGGGCGGGTCCAGGCCCCCTTAAGCCCCCTGCCATGCACAGGGTTGCCCTGGCAACTGTTGCTGGCCCACAAAGCGGAAGTGGGCGGGTCCAGGCCCCCTTAAGCCCCCTGCCATGCAAAGGGTTGCCCTGGCGACTGTTGCTGGCCCACAAAGCGGAAGTGGGCGGGTCCAGGCCCCCTTAAGCCCCCTGCCATGCCCAGGATTGCCCTGGCAACTGTTGCTGGCCCCCAAAGCGGAAGTGGGCGGGTTCAGGCCCCCTTAAGCCCCCTGCCATGCCCAAGGTTGCCCTGGCAACTGTTGCTGGCCCCCAAAGCGGAAGTGGGCGGGTCCTGGCGCCCTTAAGCCCCCTGCCATGCCCAGGGTTGCCCTGGCAACTGTTGTTGGCCCCAAAAGCGGAAGTGGGCGGGTTCAGGCCCCCTTAAATCCCCTGCCATGCTCAGGGTTGCCCTGGCAACTGTTGCTGGCCCACAAAGCGGAAGTGGGCGGGTCCAGGCCCCCTTAAGCCCCCTGCCATGCCCAGGATTGCCCTGGCAACTGTTGCTGGCCCCCAAAGCGGAAGTGGGCGGGTTCAGGCCCCCTTAAGCCCCCTGCCATGCCCAAGGTTGCCCTGGCAACTGTTGCTGGCCCCCAAAGCGGAAGTGGGCGGGTCCTGGCGCCCTTAAGCCCCCTGCCATGCCCAGGGTTGCCCTGGCAACTGTTGTTGGCCCCAAAAGCGGAAGTGGGCGGGTTCAGGCCCCCTTAAATCCCCTGCCATGCTCAGGGTTGCCCTGGCAACTGTTGCTGGCCCACAAAGCGGAAGTGGGCGGGTCCAGGCCCCCTTAAGCCCCCTGCCATGCCCAGGATTGCCCTGGCAACTGTTGCTGGCCCCCAAAGCGGAAGTGGGCGGGTTCAGGCCCCCTTAAGCCCCCTGCCATGCCCAGGGTTGCCCTGGCAACTGTTGCTGGCCCCCAAAGCGGAAGTGGGCGGGTCCTGGCGCCCTTAAGCCCCCTGCCATGCCCAGGGTTGCCCTGGCAACTGTTGTTGGCCCCAAAAGCGGAAGTGGGCGGGTTCAGGCCCCCTTAAATTTCCTGCCATGCTCAGGGTTGCCCTGGCAACTGTTGCTGGCCCCCAAAGCGGAAGTGGGCGGGTCCTGGCGCCCTTAAGCCCCCTGCCATGCCCAGGGTTTACCTTGCAACTGTTGCTGGCCCCCAAAGCGGAAGTGGGCGGGTCCTGGCGCCCTTAAACCCCCTGCCATGCCCAGGGTAGCCCTGGCAACTTTTGCTGGCCCCCAAAGCGGAAATGGGCGGGTCCAATTCCCCTTAAGCCCCCTGCCATGCACAGGGTTGCCCTGGCAACTGTTGCTGGCCCACAAAGCAGAAGTGGGCGGGTCCAGGCCCCCTTAAGCCCCCTGCCATGCCCAGGGTTGCCCTGCAACTGTTGCTGGCCCCCAAAGCGGAAGTGGGCGGGTTCAGGCCCCCTTAAGCCCCCTGCCATGCCCAGGGTTGCCCTGGCAACTGTTGCTGGCCCCCAAAGCGGAAGTGGGCGGGTTCAGGCCCCCTTAAGCCCCCTGCCATGCCCAGGGTTGCCCTGGCAACTGTTGCTGGCCCCCAAAGCGGAAGTGGGCGGGTCCTGGCGCCCTTAAGCCCCCTGCCATGCCCAGGGTAGCCCTGGCAACTGTTGCTGGCCCCCAAAGCGGAAGTGGGCGGGTTCAGGCCCCCTTAAGCCCCCTGCCATGCCCAGGGTTGCACTGGCAACTGTTGCTGGCCCCCAAAGCGGAAGTGGGCGGGTTCAGGCCCCCTTAAATTTCCTGCCATGCTCAGGGTTGCCCTGGCAACTGTTGCTGGCCCCCAAAGCGGAAGTGGGCGGGTCCTGGCGCCCTTAAGCCCCCTGCCATGCCCAGGGTTTACCTTGCAACTGTTGCTGGCCCCCAAAGCGGAAGTGGGCGGGTCCTGGCGCCCTTAAACCCCCTGCCATGCCCAGGGTAGCCCTGGCAACTTTTGCTGGCCCCCAAAGCGGAAATGGGCGGGTCCAATTCCCCTTAAGCCCCCTGCCATGCACAGGGTTGCCCTGGCAACTGTTGCTGGCCCACAAAGCGGAAGTGGGCGGGTTCAGGCCCCCTTAAGCCCCCTGCCATGCCCAGGGTTGCCCTGGCAACTGTTGCTGGCCCCCAAAGCGGAAGTGGGCGGGTCCTGGCGCCCTTAAGCCCCCTGCCATGCCCAGGGTAGCCCTGGCAACTGTTGCTGGCCCCCAAAGCGGAAGTGGGCGGGTTCAGGCCCCCTTAAGCCCCCTGCCATGCCCAGGGTTGCACTGGCAACTGTTGCTGGCCCCCAAAGCGGAAGTGGGCGGGTTCAGGCCCCCTTAAGCCCCCTGCCATGCCCAGGGTTGCCCTGGCAACTGTTGCTGGCCCCCAAAGCGGAAGTGGGCGGGTCCTGGCCCCCTTAAGCCCCCTGCCATGCCCAGGGTAGCCCTGGCAACTTTTGCTGGCCCCCAAAGCGGAAGTGGGCGGGTCCAGGCCCCCTTAAGCCCCCTGCCATGCACAGGGTTGCCCTGGTGACTGTTGCTGGCCCACAAAGCGGAAGTGGGCGGGTCCAGGCCCCCTTAAGCCCCCTGCCATGCCAGGATTGCCCTGGCAACTGTTGCTGGCCCCCAAAGCGGAAGTGGGCGGGTTCAGGCCCCCTTAAGCCCCCTGCCATGCCCAGGGTTGCCCTGGCAACTGTTGCTGGGACCCAAAGCGGAAGTGGGCGGGTCCTGGCGCCCTTAAGCCCCCTGCCATGCCCAGGGTTGCCCTGGCAACTGTTGTTGGCCCCAAAAGCGGAAGTGGGCGGGTCCTGGCCCCCTTAAGCCCCCTGCCATGCCCAGGGTTGCCCTGGCAACTGTTGCTGGCCCCCAAAGCGGAAGTGGGCGGGTCCAGGCGCCCTTAAGCCCCCTGCCTTGCCCAGGGTTGCCCTGGCAACTGTTGCTGGCCCCCAAAGCGGAAGTGGGCGGGTCCTGGCCCCCTTAAGCCCCCAGACATGCCCAGAGTTGCCCTGGCAACTGTTGCTGGCTCCCAAAGCGGAAGTGGGCGGGTCCAGGCCCCCTTAAGCCCCCTGCCATGCCCAGTGTTGCCCTGGCAACTGTTGCTGGCCCCCAAAGCGAAAGTGTGCGGGTCCAGGTGCCCTTAAACCCACTGCCATGCCCAGGGTTGCCCTGGCAACTGTTGCTGGCCCCCAAAGCGGAAGTGGGCGGGTCCTGGCCCCCTTAAGCCCCCTGCCATGCCCAGGGTTGCCCTGGCAACTGTTGCTGGCCCCCAAAGCGGAAGTGGGCGGGTCCAGCCGCCCTTAAGCCCCCTGCCATGCCCAGGGTTGCCCTGTCAACTGTTGCTGGCCCCCAAAGCGGAAGTGGGCGGGTCCAGGCGCCCTTAAGCCCCCTGCCATCCCCAGTTTGTCCTGGCAACTGTTGCTGGCCCCCAAAGCGGAAGTGGGCGGGTCCAGGCCCCCTTAAGCCCCCTGCCATGCCCAGTGTTGCCCTGGCAACTGTTGCTGGCCCCCAAAGCGGAAGTGGGCGGGTCCAGGCGCCCTTAAGCCCCCTGCCTTGCCCAGGGTTGCCCTGGCAACTGTTGCTGACCCCCAAAGCGAAGTGGGCGGGTCCTGGCCCCCTTAAGCCCCATGCCATGCCCAGAGTTGCCCTGGCAACTGTTGCTGGCCCCCAAAGCGGAAGTGGGCGGGTCCAGGCCCCCTTAAGCCCCCTGCCATGCCCAGTGTTGCCCTGGCAACTGTTGCTGGCCCCCAAAGCGGAAGTGGGCGGGTCCAGGTTCCCTTAAGCCCACTGCCATGCCCAGGGTTGCCCTGGCAACTGTTGCTGGCCCCCTAAGCGGAAGTGGGCGGGTCCTGGCCCCCTTAAGCCCCCTGCCATGCCCATGGTTGCCCTGGCAACTGTTGCTGGCCCCCAAAGCTAAAGTGGGCGGGTCCAGGCCCCCTTAAGCCCACTGCCATGCCCAGTGTTGCCCTGGCAACTGTTGCTGGCCCCCAAAGCGGAAGTGGGCGGGTCCAGGTGCCCTTAAGCCCACTGCCATGCCCAGGGTTGCCCTGGCAACTGTTGCTGGCCCCCAAAGCGGAAGTGGGCGGGTCCTGGCTCCCTTAAGCCCCCTGCCATGCCCAGGGTTGCCCTGGCAACTGTTGCTGGCCCCCAAAGCGAAAGTGGGCGGGTCCAGGCGCCCTTAAGCCCACTGCCATGCCCAGGGTTGCCCTGGCAACTGTTGCTGGCCCCCAAAGCGGAAGTGGGCGGGTCCAGGCGCCCTTAAGCCCCCTGCCATCCCCAGTTTGTCCTGGCAACTGTTGCTGGCCCCCAAAGCGGAAGTGGGCGGGTCCAGGCCCCCTTAAGCCCCCTGCCATGCCCAGTGTTGCCCTGGCAACTGTTGCTGGCCCCCAAAGCGGAAGTGGGCGGGTCCAGGTGCCCTTAAGCCCACTGCCATGCCCAGGGTTGCCCTGGCAACTGTTGCTGGCCCCCAAAGCGGAAGTGGGCGGGTCCTGGCCCCCTTAAGCCCCCTGCCATGCCCATGGTTGCCCTGGCAACTGTTGCTGGCCCCCAAAGCGGAAGTGGGCGTGTCCAGGCGCCCTTAAGCCCACTGCCATGCCCAGTGTTGCCCTGGCAACTGTTGCTGGCCCCCAAAGCGGAAGTGGGCGGGTCCAGTTGCCCTTAAGCCCACTGCCATGCCCAGGGTTGCCCTGGCAACTGTTGCTGGCCCCCAAAGCGGAAGTGGGCGGGTCCTGGCCCCCTTAAGCCCCCTGCCATGCCCAGGGTTGCCCTGGCAACTGTTGCTGGCCCCCAAAGCGGAAGTGGGCGGGTCCAGGCGCCCTTAAGCCCCCTGCCATCCCCAGTTTGTCCTGGCAACTGTTGCTGGCCCCCAAAGCGGAAGTGGGCGGGTCCAGGCCCCCTTAAGCCCCCTGCCATGCACAGAGTTGCCCTGGCAACTGTTGCTGACCCCAAAGCGGAAGTGGGCGGGTCCAGGCCCCCTTAAGCCCCCTGCCATGCCCAGTGTTGCCCTGGCAACTGTTGCTGGCCCCCAAAGCGGAAGTGGGCGGGTCCTGGCCCCCTTAAGCCCCCTGCCATGCCCAGGGTTGCCCTGGCAACTGTTGCTGGCCCCCAAAGCGGAAGTGGGCGGGTCCAGGTGCCCTTAAGCCCACTGCGATGCCCAGGGTTGCCCTGGCAACTGTTGCTGGCCCCCAAAGCGGAAGTGGGCGGGTCCAGGCGCCCTTAAGCCCACTGCCATGCCCAGGGTTGCCCTGGCAACTGTTGCTGGCCCCCAAAGCGGAAGTGGGCGGGTTCAGGCCCCCTTAAGCCCCCTGCCATGCCCAGGGTTGCCCTGGCAACTGTTGCTGGGACCCAAAGCGGAAGTGGGCGGGTCCTGGCGCCCTTAAGCCCCCTGCCATGCCCAGGGTTGCCCTGGCAACTGTTGTTGGCCCCAAAAGCGGAAGTGGGCGGGTTCAGGCCCCCTTAAATCCCCTGCCATGCTCAGGGTTGCCCTGGCAACTGTTGCTGGCCCCCAAAGCGGAAGTGGGCGGGTCCTGGCACCCTTAAGCCCCCTGCCATGCCCAAGGTTGCCCTGGCAACTGTTGCTGGCCCCCAAAGCGGAAGTGGGCGGGTCCAGGCGCCCTTAAGCCCCCTGCCATGCCCAGGGTTGCCCTGGCAACTGTTGCTGGCCCCCAAAGCGGAAGTGGGCGGGTCCAGGCCCCCTTAAGCCCTCTGCCATGCCCAGGGTTGCCTTGGCAACTGTTGCTGGCCCCCAAAGCGGAAGTGGGCGGGTCCAGGCCCCCTTAAGCCCCCTGCCATGCACAGGGTTGCCCTGGCAACTGTTGCTGGCCCCCAAAGCGGAAGTGGGCGGGTCCAGGTGCCCTTAAGCCCACTGCCATGCCCAGGGTTGCCCTGGCAACTGTTGCTGGCCCCCAAAGCGGAAGTGGGCGGGTCCTGGCCCCCTTAAGCCCCCTGCCATGCCCAGGGTTGCCCTGGCAACTGTTGCTGGCCCCCAAAGCGGAAGTGGGCGGGTCCAGGCGCCCTTAAGCCCCCTGCCTTGCCCAGGGTTGCCCTGGCAACTGTTGCTGGCCCCCAAAGCGGAAGTGGGCGGGTCCTGGCCCCCTTAAGCCCCCAGACATGCCCAGAGTTGCCCTGGCAACTGTTGCTGGCTCCCAAAGCGGAAGTGGGCGGGTCCAGGCCCCCTTAAGCCCCCTGCCATGCCCAGTGTTGCCCTGGCAACTGTTGCTGGCCCCCAAAGCGAAAGTGTGCAGGTCCAGGTGCCCTTAAACCCACTGCCATGCCCAGGGTTGCCCTGGCAACTGTTGCTGGCCCCCAAAGCGGAAGTGGGCGGGTCCTGGCCCCCTTAAGCCCCCTGCCATGCCCAGGGTTGCCCTGGCAACTGTTGCTGGCCCCCAAAGCGGAAGTGGGCGGGTCCAGCCGCCCTTAAGCCCCCTGCCATGCCCAGGGTTGCCCTGTCAACTGTTGCTGGCCCCCAAAGCGGAAGTGGGCGGGTCCAGGCGCCCTTAAGCCCCCTGCCATCCCCAGTTTGTCCTGGCAACTGTTGCTGGCCCCCAAAGCGGAAGTGGGCGGGTCCAGGCCCCCTTAAGCCCCCTGCCATGCCCAGTGTTGCCCTGGCAACTGTTGCTGGCCCCCAAAGCGGAAGTGGGCGGGTCCAGGCGCCCTTAAGCCCCCTGCCTTGCCCAGGGTTGCCCTGGCAACTGTTGCTGACCCCCAAAGCGAAGTGGGCGGGTCCTGGCCCCCTTAAGCCCCATGCCATGCCCAGAGTTGCCCTGGCAACTGTTGCTGGCCCCCAAAGCGGAAGTGGGCGGGTCCAGGCCCCCTTAAGCCCCCTGCCATGCCCAGTGTTGCCCTGGCAACTGTTGCTGGCCCCCAAAGCGGAAGTGGGCGGGTCCAGGTTCCCTTAAGCCCACTGCCATGCCCAGGGTTGCCCTGGCAACTGTTGCTGGCCCCCAAAGCGGAAGTGGGCGGGTCCTGGCCCCCTTAAGCCCCCTGCCATGCCTATGGTTGCCCTGGCAACTGTTGCTGGCCCCCAAAGCTAAAGTGGGCGGGTCCAGGCCCCCTTAAGCCCACTGCCATGCCCAGTGTTGCCCTGGCAACTGTTGCTGGCCCCCAAAGCGGAAGTGGGCGGGTCCAGGTGCCCTTAAGCCCACTGCCATGCCCAGGGTTGCCCTGGCAACTGTTGCTGGCCCCCAAAGCGGAAGTGGGCGGGTCCTGGCTCCCTTAAGCCCCCTGCCATGCCCAGGGTTGCCCTGGCAACTGTTGCTGGCCCCCAAAGCGAAAGTGGGCGGGTCCAGGCGCCCTTAAGCCCACTGCCATGCCCAGGGTTGCCCTGGCAACTGTTGCTGGCCCCCAAAGCGGAAGTGGGCGGGTCCAGGCGCCCTTAAGCCCCCTGCCATCCCCAGTTTGTCCTGGCAACTGTTGCTGGCCCCCAAAGCGGAAGTGGGCGGGTCCAGGCCAACTTAAGCCCCCTGCCATGCCCAGTGTTGCCCTGGCAACTGTTGCTGGCCCCCAAAGCGGAAGTGGGCGGGTCCAGGTGCCCTTAAGCCCACTGCCATGCCCAGGGTTGCCCTGGCAACTGTTGCTGGCCCCCAAAGCGGAAGTGGGCGGGTCCTGGCCCCCTTAAGCCCCCTGCCATGCCCATGGTTGCCCTGGCAACTGTTGCTGGCCCCCAAAGCGGAAGTGGGCGTGTCCAGGCGCCCTTAAGCCCACTGCCATGCCCAGTGTTGCCCTGGCAACTGTTGCTGGCCCCCAAAGCGGAAGTGGGCGGGTCCAGTTGCCCTTAAGCCCACTGCCATGCCCAGGGTTGCCCTGGCAACTGTTGCTGGCCCCCAAAGCGGAAGTGGGCGGGTCCTGGCCCCCTTAAGCCCCCTGCCATGCCCAGGGTTGCCCTGGCAACTGTTGCTGGCCCCCAAAGCGAAAGTGGGCGGGTCCAGGCGCCCTTAAGCCCACTGCCATGCCCAGGGTTGCCCTGGCAACTGTTGCTGGCCCCCAAAGCGGAAGTGGGCGGGTCCAGGCGCCCTTAAGCCCCCTGCCATCCCCAGTTTGTCCTGGCAACTGTTGCTGGCCCCCAAAGCGGAAGTGGGCGGGTCCAGGCCCCCTTAAGCCCCCTGCCATGCACAGAGTTGCCCTGGCAACTGTTGCTGACCCCAAAGCAGAAGTGGGCGGGTCCAGGCCCCCTTAAGCCCCCTGCCATGCCCAGTGTTGCCCTGGCAACTGTTGCTGGCCCCCAAAGCGGAAGTGGGCGGGTCCTGGCCCCCTTAAGCCCCCTGCCATGCCCAGGGTTGCCCTGGCAACTGTTGCTGGCCCCCAAAGCGGAAGTAGGCGGGTCCAGGCGCCCTTAAGCCCACTGCCATGCCCAGGGTTGCCCTGGCAACTGTTGCTGGCCCCCAAAGCGGAAGTTGGCGGGTCCAGGCGCCCTTAAGCCCCTTGCCATGCCCAGGGTTGCCCTGGCAACTGTTGCTGGCCCCCAAAGCGGAAGTGGGCGGGTCCAGGCCCCCTTAAGCCCCCTGCCATGCCCAGTGTTGCCCTGGCAACTGTTGCTGTCCCCCAAAGCGGAAGTGGGCGGGTCCAGGCCCCCTTAAGCCCCCTGCAATGCCCAGGGTTGCCCTGGCAACTGTTGCTGGCCCCCAAAGCGGAAGTGGGCGGGTCCTGGCCCCCTTAAGCCCCCTGCCATGCCCAGGGTTGCCCTGGCAACTGTTGCTGGCCCCCAAAGCGGAAGTGGGCGGGTCCAGGCCCCCTTAAGCCCACTGCCATGCCCAGTTTGCCCTGGCAACTGTTGCTGGCCCCCAAAGCGGAAGTGGGCGGGTCCTGGCCCCCTTAAGCCCCCTGCCATGCCCAGGGTTGCCCTGGCAACTGTTGCTGGCCCCCAAAGCGGAAGTGGGCGGGTCCAGGCCCCCTTAAGCCCCCTGCCATGCCCAGTGTTGCCCTGTCAACTGTTGCTGGCCCCCAAAGCGGAAGTGGGCGGGTCCTGGCCCCCTTAAGCCCCCTGCCATGCCCAGGGTTGCCCTGGCAACTGTTGCTGGCCCCCAAAGCGGAAGTAGGCGGGTCCAGGCGCCCTTAAGCCCACTGCCATGCCCAGGGTTTCCCTGGCAACTGTTGCTGGCCCCCAAAGCGGAAGTGGGCGGGTCCAGGCCCCCTTAAGCCCCCTGCAATGCCCAGGGTTGCCCTGGCAACTGTTGCTGGCCCCCAAAGCGGAAGTGGGAGGGTCCTAGCCCCCTTAAGCCCCCTGCCATGCCCAGGGTTGCCCTGGCAACTGTTGCTGGCCCCCAAAGCGGAAGTGGGCGGGTCGAGGCCCCCTTAAGCCCCCTGCCATTCCCAGGGTTGCCCTGGCAACTGTTGCTGGCCACCAAAGCGGAAGTGGGCGGGTCCAGGCGCCCTTAAGCCCCCTGCCATGCCCAGGGTTGCCCTGGCAACTGTTGCTGGCCCCCAAAGCGGAAGTGGGCGGGTCCAGGCCCCCTTAAGCCCACTGCCATGCCCAGTTTGCCCTGGCAACTGTTGCTGTCCCCCAAAGCGGAAGTGGGCGGGTCCAGGCCCCCTTAAGCCCCCTGCCATGCCCAGTGTTGCCCTGACAACTGTTGCTGGCCCCCAAAGCGGAAGTGGGCGGGTCCTGGTCCCCTTAAGCCCCCTGCCATGCCCAGGGTTGCCCTGGCAACTGTTGCTGGCCCCAAAGCGGAAGTAGGAGGGTCCAGGCGCCCTTAAGCCCACTGCCATGCCCAGGGTTGCCCTGGCAACTGTTGCTGGCCCCCAAAGCGGAAGTGGGCGGGTCCAGGCGCCCTTAAGCCCCCTGCCATGCCCAGTGTTGCCCTGGCAACTGTTGCTGGCCCCCAAAGCGGAAGTGGGCGGGTCCAGGCGCCCTTAAGCCCACTGCCATGCCCAGGGTTGCCCTGGCAACTGTTGCTGGCCCCCAAAGCGGAAGTGGTCGGGTCCAGGCGCCCTTAAGCCCCCTGCCATCCACAGTTTGTCCTGGCAACTGTTGCTGGCCCCCAAAGCGGAAGTGGGCAGGTCCTGGCCCCCTTAAGCCCCCTGCCATGCCCAGAGTTGCCCTGGCAACTGTTGCTGGCCCCCAAAGCGGAAGTTGGCGGGTCCAGGCCCCCTTAAGCCCCCTGCCATGCCCAGTGTTGCCCTGGCAACTGTTGCTGGCCCCCAAAGCGGAAGTGGGCGGGTCCTGGCCCCCTTAAGCCCCCTGCCATGCCCAGGGTTGCCCTGGCAACTGTTGCTGGCCCCCAAAGCGGAAGTGGGCGGGTCCAGGCCCCCTTAAGCCCCCTGCCATGCCCAGTGTTGCCCTGGCAACTGTTGCTGGCCCCCAAAGCGGAAGTGGGCGGGTCCAGGCCCCCTTAAGCCCCCTGCCATGTCCAGTGTTGCCCTGGCAACTGTTGCTGGCCCCCAAAGCGGAAGTGGGCGGGTCCTGGCCCCCTTAAGCCCCCTGCCATGCCCAGGGTTGCCCTGGCAACTGTTGCTGGCCCCCAAAGCGGAAGTAGGCGGGTCCAGGCGCCCTTAAGCCCACTGCCATGCCCAGGGTTGCCCTGGCAACTGTTGCTGGCCCCCAAAGCGGAAGTGGGCGGGTCCAGGCCCCCTTAAGCCCCCTGCAATGCCCAGGGTTGCCCTGGCAACTGTTGCTGGCCCCCAAAGCGGAAGTGGGAGGGTCCTAGCCCCCTTAAGCCCCCTGCCATGCCCAGGGTTGCCCTGGCAACTGTTGCTGGCCCCCAAAGCGGAAGTGGGCGGGTCGAGGCCCCCTTAAGCCCCCTGCCATTCCCAGGGTTGCCCTGGCAACTGTTGCTGGCCCCCAAAGCGGAAGTGTGCGGGTCCAGGTGCCCTTAAGCCCACTGCCATGCCCAGGGTTGCCCTGGCAACTGTTGCTGGCCCCCAAAGCGGAAGTGGGCGGGTCCAGGCCCCCTTAAGCCCCCTGCCATGCCCAGTGTTGCCCTGGCAACTGTTGCTGGCCCCCAAAGCGGAAGTGGGCGGCTCCAGGCCCCCTTAAGCCCCCTGCCATGCCCAGGGTTGCCCTGGCAACTGTTGCTGGCCCCCAAAGCGGAAGTGGGCGGGTCCAGGCGCCCTTAAGCCCCCTGCCATGCCCAGTGTTGCCCTGGCAACTGTTGCTGGCCCCCAAAGCGGAAGTGGGCGGGTCCAGGCGCCCTTAAGCCCCCTGCCTTGCCCAGGGTTGCCCTGGCATCTGTTGCTGGCCCCCAAAGCGGAAGTGGGCGGGTCCTGGCCACCTTAAGCCCCCTGCCATGCCCAGAGTTGCCCTGGCAACTGTTGCTAGCCCCCAAAGCGGAAGTGGGCGGGTCCAGGCCCCCTTAAGCCCCCTGCCATGCCCAGTGTTGCCCTGGCAACTGTTGCTGGTCCCCAAAGCGGAAGTGTGCGGGTCCAGGTGCCCTTAAGCCCACTGCCATGCCCAGGGTTGCCCTGGCAACTTTTGCTGGCCCCCAAAGCGGAAGTGGGCGGGTCCTGGCCCCCTTAAGCCCCCTGCCATGCCCAGGGTTGCCCTGGCAACTGTTGCTGGCCCCCAAAGCGGAAGTGGGCGGGTCCTGTCGCCCTTAAGCCCCCTGCCATGCCCAAGGTTGCCCTGGCAACTGTTGCTGGCCCCCAAAGCGGAAGTGGGCGGGTCCAGGCCCCCTTAAGCCCCCTGCCATGCCCAGTGTTGCCCTGGCAACTGTTGCTGGCCCCCAAAGCGGAAGTGGGCGGGTCCAGGCCCCCTTAAGCCCCCTGCCATGTCCAGTGTTGCCCTGGCAACTGTTGCTGGCCCCCAAAGCGGAAGTGGGCGGGTCCTGGCCCCCTTAAGCCCCCTGCCATGCCCAGGGTTGCCCTGGCAACTGTTGCTGGCCCCCAAAGCGGAAGTAGGCGGGTCCAGGCGCCCTTAAGCCCACTGCCATGCCCAGGGTTGCCCTGGCAACTGTTGCTGGCCCCCAAAGCGGAAGTGGGCGGGTCCAGGCCCCCTTAAGCCCCCTGCAATGCCCAGGGTTGCCCTGGCAACTGTTGCTGGCCCCCAAAGCGGAAGTGGGAGGGTCCTAGCCCCCTTAAGCCCCCTGCCATGCCCAGGGTTGCCCTGGCAACTGTTGCTGGCCCCCAAAGCGGAAGTGGGCGGGTCGAGGCCCCCTTAAGCCCCCTGCCATTCCCAGGGTTGCCCTGGCAACTGTTGCTGGCCCCCAAAGCGGAAGTGTGCGGGTCCAGGTGCCCTTAAGCCCACTGCCATGCCCAGGGTTGCCCTGGCAACTGTTGCTGGCCCCCAAAGCGGAAGTGGGCGGGTCCAGGCCCCCTTAAGCCCCCTGCCATGCCCAGTGTTGCCCTGGCAACTGTTGCTGGCCCCCAAAGCGGAAGTGGGCGGCTCCAGGCCCCCTTAAGCCCCCTGCCATGCCCAGGGTTGCCCTGGCAACTGTTGCTGGCCCCCAAAGCGGAAGTGGGCGGGTCCAGGCGCCCTTAAGCCCCCTGCCATGCCCAGTGTTGCCCTGGCAACTGTTGCTGGCCCCCAAAGCGGAAGTGGGCGGGTCCAGGCGCCCTTAAGCCCCCTGCCTTGCCCAGGGTTGCCCTGGCATCTGTTGCTGGCCCCCAAAGCGGAAGTGGGCGGGTCCTGGCCACCTTAAGCCCCCTGCCATGCCCAGAGTTGCCCTGGCAACTGTTGCTAGCCCCCAAAGCGGAAGTGGGCGGGTCCAGGCCCCCTTAAGCCCCCTGCCATGCCCAGTGTTGCCCTGGCAACTGTTGCTGGTCCCCAAAGCGGAAGTGTGCGGGTCCAGGTGCCCTTAAGCCCACTGCCATGCCCAGGGTTGCCCTGGCAACTGTTGCTGGCCCCCAAAGCGGAAGTGGGCGGGTCCTGGCCCCCTTAAGCCCCCTGCCATGCCCAGGGTTGCCCTGGCAACTGTTGCTGGCCCCCAAAGCGGAAGTGGGCGGGTCCTGGCCCCCTTAAGCCCCCTGCCATGCCCAGGGTTGCCCTGGCAACTGTTGCTGGCCCCCAAAGCGGAAGTGGGCGGGTCCAGGCGCCCTTAAGCGCACTGCCATGCCCAGGGTTGCCCTGGCAACTGTTGCTGGCCCCCAAAGCGGAAGTGGGCGGGTTCAGGCCCCCTTAAGCCCCCTGCCATGCCCAGGGTTGCCCTGGCAACTGTTGCTGGCCCCCAAAGCGGAAGTGGGCGGGTCCTGGCCCCCTTAAGCCCCCTGCCATGCCCAGGGTAGCCCTGGCAACTTTTGCTGGCCCCCAAAGCGGAAGTGGGCGGGTCCAGGCCCCCTTAAGCCCCCTGCCATGCACAGGGTTGCCCTGGTGACTGTTGCTGGCCCACAAAGCGGAAGTGGGCGGGTCCAGGCCCCCTTAAGCCCCCTGCCATGCCAGGATTGCCCTGGCAACTGTTGCTGGCCCCCAAAGCGGAAGTGGGCGGGTTCAGGCCCCCTTAAGCCCCCTGCCATGCCCAGGGTTGCCCTGGCAACTGTTGCTGGGACCCAAAGCGGAAGTGGGCGGGTCCTGGCGCCCTTAAGCCCCCTGCCATGCCCAGGGTTGCCCTGGCAACTGTTGTTGGCCCCAAAAGCGGAAGTGGGCGGGTTCAGGCCCCCTTAAATCCCCTGCCATGCTCAGGGTTGCCCTGGCAACTGTTGCTGGCCCCCAAAGCGGAAGTGGGCGGGTCCTGGCACCCTTAAGCCCCCTGCCATGCCCAAGGTTGCCCTGGCAACTGTTGCTGGCCCCCAAAGCGGAAGTGGGCGGGTCCAGGCGCCCTTAAGCCCCCTGCCATGCCCAGGGTTGCCCTGGCAACTGTTGCTGGCCCCCAAAGCGGAAGTGGGCGGGTCCAGGCCCCCTTAAGCCCCCTGCCATGCCCAGGGTTGCCTTGGCAACTGTTGCTGGCCCCCAAAGCGGAAGTGGGCGGGTCCAGGCCCCCTTAAGCCCCCTGCCATGCACAGGGTTGCCCTGGCAACTGTTGCTGGCCCCCAAAGCGGAAGTGGGCGGGTCCAGGTGCCCTTAAGCCCACTG
Source organism: Crinia signifera (assembly GCF_055691185.1). Lineage (NCBI taxonomy): Eukaryota > Metazoa > Chordata > Amphibia > Anura > Myobatrachidae > Crinia > Crinia signifera. Next base: position 30,996 of record NW_028142401.1, read on the forward strand.
CCATGCCCAGGGTTGCCCTGGCAACTGTTGCTGGCCCCCAAAGCGGAAGTGGGCGGGTCCTGGCCCCCTTAAGCCCCCTGCCATGCCCAGGGTTGCCCTGGCAACTGTTGCTGGCCCCCAAAGCGGAAGTGGGCGGGTCCAGGCGCCCTTAAGCGCACTGCCATGCCCAGGGTTGCCCTGGCAACTGTTGCTGGCCCCCAAAGCGGAAGTGGGCGGGTCCAGGCGCCCTTAAGCGCACTGCCATGCCCAGGGTTGCCCTGGCAACTGTTGCTGGCCCCCAAAGCGGAAGTGGGCGGGTCCAGGCGCCCTTAAGCCCCCTGCCATTCCCAGTTTGTCCTGGCAACTGTTGCTGGCCCCCAAAGCAGAAGTGGGCGGGTCCTGGCCCCCTTAAGCCCCCTGCCATGCCCAGAGTTGCCCTGGCAACTGTTGCTGGCCCCCAAAGCGGAAGTGGGCGGGTCCAGGCGCCCTTAAGCCCCCTGCCTTGTCCAGTGTTGCCCTGGCAACTGTTGCTGGCCCCCAAAGCGGAAGTGGGCGGGTCCTGGCCCCCTTAAGCCCCCTGCCATGCCCAGAGTTGCCCTGGCAACTGTTGCTGGCCCCCAAAGCGGAAGTGGGCGGGTCCAGGCCCCCTGCCATGCCCAGTGTTGCCCTGGCAACTGTTGCTGGCCCACAAAGCGGAAGTGGGCGGGTCCAGGTGCCCTTAAGCCCACTGCCATGCCCAGGGTTGCCCTGGCAACTGTTGCTGGCCCCCAAAGCGGAAGTGGGCGGGTCCTGGCCCCCTTAAACCCCCTGCCATGCACAGGGTTGCCCTGGCAACTGTTGCTGGCCCCCAAAGCGGAAGTGGGCGGGTCCAGGCGCCCTTAAGCCGACTGCCATGCCCAGTGTTGCCCTGGCAACTGTTCCTGGCCCCCAAAGCGGAAGTGGGCGGGTCCAGGTGCCCTTAAGCCCACTGCCATGCCCAGGGTTGCCCTGGCAACTGTTGCTGGCCCCCAAAGCGGAAGTGGGCGGGTCCTGGCCCCCTTAAGCCCCCTGCCATGCCCAGGGTTGCCCTGGCGACTGTTGCTGGCACCCAAAGCGGAGGTGGGCGGGTCCAGGCCCCCTTAAGCCCACTGCCATGCCCAGGGTTGCCCTGGCAACTGTTGCTGGCCCCCAAAGCGGAAGTGGGCGGGTCCAGGCGCCCTTAAGCCCCCTGCCATCCCCAGTTTGTCCTGGCAACTGTTGCTGGCCCCCAAAGCAGAAGTGGGCGGGTCCTGGCCCCCTTAAGCCCCCTGCCATGCCCAGAGTTGCCCTGGCAACTGTTGCTGGCCCCCAAAGCGGAAGTGGGCGGGTCCAGGCCCCCTTAAGCCCCCTGCCATGCACAGTGTTGCCCTGGCAACTGTTGCTGGCCCCCAAAGCGGAAGTGGGCGGGTCCTGGCCCCCATAAGCCCCCTGCCATGCCCAGGGTTGCCCTGGCAACTGTTGCTGGCCCCCAAAGCGGAAGTGGGCGGGTCCAGGTGCCCTTAAGCCCACTGCCATGCCCAGGGCTGCCATGGCAACTGTTGCTGGCCCCCAAAGCGGAAGTGGGCGGGTCCAGGCGCCCGTAAGCCCACTGCCATGCCCAGGGTTGCCCTGGCAACTGTTGCTGGCCCCCAAAGCGGAAGTGGGCGGGTCCAGGCACCCTTAAGCCCCCTGCCATGCCCAGGGTTGCCCTGGCAACTGTTGCTGGCCCCCAAAGCGGAAGTGGGCGGGTCCAGGCACCCTTAAGCCCCCTGCCATGCCCAGGGTTGCCCTGGCAACTGTTGCTGGCCCCCAAAGCGGAAGTGGGCGGGTCCAGGCACCCTTAAGCCCCCTGCCATGCCCAGGGTTGCCCTGGCAACTGTTGCTGGCCCCCAAAGCGGAAGTGGGCGGGTCCAGGCCCCCTGCCATGCCCAGTGTTGCCCTGGCAACTGTTGCTGGCCCCCAAAGCGGAAGTGGGCGGGTCCAGGTGCCCTTAAGCCCACTGCCATGCCCAGGGTTGCCCTGGCAACTGTTGCTGGCCCCCAAAGCGGAAGTGGGCGGGTCCTGGCCCCCTTAAACCCCCTGCCATGCACAGGGTTGCCCTGGCAACTGTTGCTGGCCCCCAAAGCGGAAGTGGGCGGGTCCAGGCGCCCTTAAGCCCACTGCCATGCCCAGTGTTGCCCTGGCAACTGTTGCTGGCCCCCAAAGCGGAAGTGGGCGGGTCCAGGTGCCCTTAAGCCCACTGCAATGCCCAGGGTTGCCCTGGCAACTGTTGCTGGCCCCCAAAGCGGAAGTGGGCGGGTCCTGGCTCCCTTAAGCCCCCTGCCATGCCCAGGGTTGCCCTGGCAACTGTTGCTGGCACCCAAAGCGGAGGTGGGCGGGTCCAGGCCCCCTTAAGCCCACTGCCATGCCCAGGGTTGCCCTGGCAACTGTTGCTGGCCCCCAAAGCGGAAGTGGGCGGGTCCAGGCGCCCTTAAGCCCTCTGCCATCCCCAGTTTGTCCTGGCAACTGTTGCTGCCCCCCAAAGCGGAAGTGGGCGGGTCTTGGCCCCCTTAAGCCCCCTGCCATGCCCAGAGTTGCCCTGGCAACTGTTGCTGGCCCCCAAAGCGGAAGTGGGCGGCTCCAGGCCCCCTTAAGCCCCCTGCCATGCCCAGGGTTGCCCTGGCAACTGTTGCTGGCCCCCAAAGTGGAAGTGGGCGGGTCCAGGCGCCCTTAAGCCCCCTGCCATGCCCAGTGTTGCCCTGGCAACTGTTGCTGGCCCCCAAAGCGGAAGTGGGCGGGTCCATGCGCCCTTAAGCCCCCTGCCTTGCCCAGGGTTGCCCTGGCAACTGTTGCTGGCCCCCAAAGCGGAAGTGGGCGGGTCCTGGCCACCTTAAGCCCCCTGCCATGCCCAGAGTTGCCCTGGCAACTGTTGCTGGCCCCCAAAGCGGAAGTGGGCGGGTCCAGGCCCCCTTAAGCCCCCTGCCATGCCCAGTGTTGCCCTGGCAACTGTTGCTGGCCCCCAAAGCGGAAGTGATCGGGTCCATGCCCCCTTAAGCCCCCTGCCATGCCCAGGGTTGCCCTGGCAACTGTTGCTGGCCCCCAAAGCGGAAGTGGACGGGTCCTGGCGCCCTTAAGCCCCCTGCCATGCCCAGGGAAGCCCTGGCAACTTTTGCTGGCCCCCAAAGCGGAAGTGGGCGGGTCCAGGCCCCCTTAAGCCCCCTGCCATGCACAGGGTTGCCCTGGCAACTGTTGCTGGCCCACAAAGCGGAAGTGGGCGGGTCCAGGCCCCCTTAAGCCCCCTGCCATGCAAAGGGTTGCCCTGGCGACTGTTGCTGGCCCACAAAGCGGAAGTGGGCGGGTCCAGGCCCCCTTAAGCCCCCTGCCATGCCCAGGATTGCCCTGGCAACTGTTGCTGGCCCCCAAAGCGGAAGTGGGCGGTTTCAGGCCCCCTTAAGCCCCCTGCCATGCCCAAGGTTGCCCTGGCAACTGTTGCTGGCCCCCAAAGCGGAAGTGGGCGGGTCCTGGCGCCCTTAAGCCCCCTGCCATGCCCAGGGTTGCCCTGGCAACTGTTGTTGGCCCCAAAAGCGGAAGTGGGCGGGTTCAGGCCCCCTTAAATCCCCTGCCATGCTCAGGGTTGCCCTGGCAACTGTTGCTGGCCCACAAAGCGGAAGTGGGCGGGTCCAGGCCCCCTTAAGCCCCCTGCCATGCCCAGGATTGCCCTGGCAACTGTTGCTGGCCCCCAAAGCGGAAGTGGGCGGGTTCAGGCCCCCTTAAGCCCCCTGCCATGCCCAGGGTTGCCCTGGCAACTGTTGCTGGCCCCCAAAGCGGAAGTGGGCGGGTCCTGGCGCCCTTAAGCCCCCTGCCATGCCCAGGGTTGCCCTGGCAACTGTTGTTGGCCCCAAAAGCGGAAGTGGGCGGGTTCAGGCCCCCTTAAATTTCCTGCCATGCTCAGGGTTGCCCTGGCAACTGTTGCTGGCCCCCAAAGCGGAAGTGGGCGGGTCCTGGCGCCCTTAAGCCCCCTGCCATGCCCAAGGTTGCACTGGCAACTGTTGCTGGCCCCCAAAGCGGAAGTGGGCGGGTCCAGGCGCCCTTAAGCCCCCTGCCATGCCCAGGGTTGCCCTGGCAACTGTTGCTGGCCCCCAAAGCGGAAGTGGGCGGGTCCAGGCCCCCTTAAGCCCCCTGCCATGCCCAGGGTTGCCCTGGCAACTGTTGCTGGCCCCCAAAGCGGAAGTGGATGGGTTCAGGCCCCCTTAAGCCCCCTGCCATGCCCAGGGTTGCCCTGGCAACTGTTGCTGGCCCCCAAAGCGGAAGTGGGCGGGTCCAGGCCCCCATAAGCCCCCTGCCATGCACAGGGTTGCCCTGGCAACTGTTGCTGGCCCACAAAGCGGAAGTGGGCGGGTCCAGGCCCCCTTAAGCCCCCTACCATGCCCAGTGTTGCCCTGGCAACTGTTGCTGGCCCCCAAAGCGGAAGTGGGCGGGTCCAGGTGCCCTTAAGCCCACTGCCATGCCCAGGGTTGCCCTGGCAACTGTTGCTGGCCCCCAAAGCGGAAGTGGGCGGGTCCAGGCGCCCTTAAGCCCCCTGCCATGCCCAGGGTTGCCCTGGCAACTGTTGCTGGCCCCCAAAGCGGAAGTGGGCGGGTCCAGGCACCCTTAAGCCCCCTGCCATGCCCAGGGTTGCCCTGGCAACTGTTGCTGGCCCCCAAAGCGGAAGTGGGCGGGTCCAGGCGCCCTTAAGCCCCCTGCCATGCCCAGGGTTGCCCTGGCAACTGTTGCTGGCCCCCAAAGCGGAAGTGGGCGGGTCCAGGCGCCCTTAAGCCCCCTGCCATGCCCAGGGTTGCCCTGGCAACTGTTGCTGGCCCCCAAAGCGGAAGTGGGCGGGTCCAGGCGCCCTTAAGCCCACTGCCATGCCCAGGGTTGCCCTGGCAACTGTTGCTGGCCCCCAAAGCGGAAGTGGGCGGGTCCAGGCGCCCTTAAGCCCCCTGCCATTCCCAGTTTGTCCTGGCAACTGTTGCTGGCCCCCAAAGCGGAAGTGGGAGGGTCCTGGCCCCCTTAAGCCCCCTGCCATGCCCAGAGTTGCCCTGGCAACTGTTGCTGGCCCCCAAAGCGGAAGTGGGCGGGTCCAGGCCCCCTTAAGCCCCCTGCCATGCCCAGTGTTGCCCTGGCAACTGTTGCTGGCCCCCAAAGCGGAAGTGGGCGGGTCCAGGCGCCCTTAAGCCCCCTGCCTTGTCCAGTGTTGCCCTGGCAACTGTTGCTGGCCCCCAAAGCGGAAGTGGGCGGGTCCTGGCCCCCTTAAGCCCCCTGCCATGCCCAGAGTTGCCCTGGCAACTGTTGCTGGCCCCCAAAGCGGAAGTGGGCGGGTCCAGGCCCCCTGCCATGCCCAGTGTTGCCCTGGCAACTGTTGCTGGCCCCCAAAGCGGAAGTGGGCGGGTCCAGGTGCCCTTAAGCCCACTGCCATGCCCAGGGTTGCCCTGGCAACTGTTGCTGGCCCCCAAAGCGGAAGTGGGCGGGTCCTGGCCCCCTTAAACCCCCTGCCATGCACAGGGTTGCCCTGGCAACTGTTGCTGGCCCCCAAAGCGGAAGTGGGCGGGTCCAGGCGCCCTTAAGCCCACTGCCATGCCCAGTGTTGCCCTGGCAACTGTTGCTGGCCCCCAAAGCGGAAGTGGGCGGGTCCAGGTGCCCTTAAGCCCACTGCAATGCCCAGGGTTGCCCTGGCAACTGTTGCTGGCCCCCAAAGCGGAAGTGGGCGGGTCCTGGCCCCCTTAAGCCCCCTGCCATGCCCAGGGTTGCCCTGGTGTTGCTGGCACCCAAAGCGGAGGTGGGCGGGTCCAGGCCCCCTTAAGCCCACTGCCATGCCCAGGGTTGCCCTGGCAACTGTTGCTGGCCCCCAAAGCGGAAGTGGGCGGGTCCAGGCGCCCTTAAGCCCTCTGCCATCCCCAGTTTGTCCTGGCAACTGTTGCTGCCCCCCAAAGCGGAAGTGGGCGGGTCTTGGCCCCCTTAAGCCCCCTGCCATGCCCAGAGTTGCCCTGGCAACTGTTGCTGGCCCCCAAAACGGAAGTGGGCGGATCCAGGCCCCCTTAAGCCCCCTGCCATGCCCAGTGTTGCCCTGGCAACTGTTGCTGGCCCCCAAAGCGGAAGTGGGCGGGTCCTGGCCCCCTTAAGCCCCCTGCCATGCCCAGGGTTGCCCTGGCAACTGTTGCTGGCCCCCAAAGCGGAAGTGGGCGGGTCCTGGCGCCCTTAAGCCCCCTGCCATGCCCAGGGTTGCCCTGGCAACTGTTGTTGGCCCCAAAAGCGGAAGTGGGCGGGTTCAGGCCCCCTTAAATCCCCTGCCATGCTCAGGGTTGCCCTGGCAACTGTTGCTGGCCCACAAAGCGGAAGTGGGCGGGTCCAGGCCCCCTTAAGCCCCCTGCCATGCCCAGAGTTGCCCTGGCAACTGTTGCTGGCCCCCAAAACGGAAGTGGGCGGGTCCAGGCCCCCTTAAGCCCCCTGCCATGCCCAGTGTTGCCCTGGCAACTGTTGCTGGCCCCCAAAGCGGAAGTGGGCGGGTCCTGGCCCCCTTAAGCCCCCTGCCATGCCCAGGGTTGCCCTGGCAACTGTTGCTGGCCCCCAAAGCGGAAGTGGGCGGGTCCTGGCGCCCTTAAGCCCCCTGCCATGCCCAGGGTTGCCCTGGCAACTGTTGTTGGCCCCAAAAGCGGAAGTGGGCGGGTTCAGGCCCCCTTAAATCCCCTGCCATGCTCAGGGTTGCCCTGGCAACTGTTGCTGGCCCACAAAGCGGAAGTGGGCGGGTCCAGGCCCCCTTAAGCCCCCTGCCATGCCCAGGATTGCCCTGGCAACTGTTGCTGGCCCCCAAAGCGGAAGTGGGCGGGTTCAGGCCCCCTTAAGCCCCCTGCCATGCCCAGGGTTGCCCTGGCAACTGTTGCTGGCCCCCAAAGCGGAAGTGGGCGGGTCCTGGCGCCCTTAAGCCCCCTGCCATGCCCAGGGTTGCCCTGGCAACTGTTGTTGGCCCCAAAAGCGGAAGTGGGCGGGTTCAGGCCCCCTTAAATTTCCTGCCATGCTCAGGGTTGCCCTAGCAACTGTTGCTGGCCCCCAAAGCGGAAGTGGGCGGGTCCTGGCGCCCTTAAGCCCCCTGCCATGCCCAAGGTTGCACTGGCAACTGTTGCTGGCCCCCAAAGCGGAAGTGGGCGGGTCCAGGCGCCCTTAAGCCCCCTGCCATGCCCAGGGTTGCCCTGGCAACTGTTGCTGGCCCCCAAAGCGGAAGTGGGCGGGTCCAGGCCCCCATAAGCCCCCTGCCATGCACAGGGTTGCCCTGGCAACTGTTGCTGGCCCACAAAGCGGAAGTGGGCGGGTCCAGGCCCCCTTAAGCCCCCTACCATGCCCAGTGTTGCCCTGGCAACTGTTGCTGGCCCCCAAAGCGGAAGTGGGCGGGTCCAGGTGCCCTTAAGCCCACTGCCATGCCCAGGGTTGCCCTGGCAACTGTTGCTGGCCCCCAAAGCGGAAGTGGGCGGGTCCTGGCCCCCTTAAGCCCCCTGCCATGCCCAGGGTTGCTCTGGCAACTGTTGCTGGCCCCCAAAGCGGAAGTGGGCGGGTCCAGGCGCCCTTAAGCCCACTGCCATGCCCAGGGTTGCCCTGGCAACTGTTGCTGGCCCCCAAAGCGGAAGTGGGCGGGTCCAGGCGCCCTTAAGCCCCCTGCCATCCCCAGTTTGTCCTGGCAACTGTTGCTGGCCCCCAAAGCGGAAGTGGGTGGGTCCTGGCCCCCTTAAGCCCCCTGCCATGCCCAGAGTTGCCCTGGCAACTGTTGCTGGCCCCCAAAGCGGAAGTGGGCGGGTCCAGGCCCCCTTAAGCCCCCTGCCATGCCCAGTGTTGCCCTGGCAACTGTTGCTGGCCCCCAAAGCGGAAGTGGGCGGGTCCAGGCCCCCTTAAGCCCCCTGCCATGCCCAGTGTTGCCCTGGCAACTGTTGCTGGCCCCCAAAGCGGAAGTGGGCGGGTCCTGGCCCCCTTAAGCCCCCTGCCATGCCCAGTGTTGCCCTGGCAACTGTTGCTGGCCCCCAAAGCGGAAGTGGGCGGGTCCATGCGCCCTTAAGCCCCCTGCCTTGCCCAGGGTTGCCCTGGCAACTGTTGCTGGCCCCCAAAGCGGAAGTGGGCGGGTCCTGGCCACCTTAAGCCCCCTGCCATGCCCAGAGTTGCCCTGGCAACTGTTGCTGGCCCCCAAAGCGGAAGTGGGCGGGTCCAGGCCCCCTTAAGCCCCCTGCCATGCCCAGTGTTGCCCTGGCAACTGTTGCTGGCCCCCAAAGCGGAAGTGATCGGGTCCATGCCCCCTTAAGCCCCCTGCCATGCCCAGGGTTGCCCTGGCAACTGTTGCTGGCCCCCAAAGCGGAAGTGGACGGGTCCTGGCGCCCTTAAGCCCCCTGCCATGCCCAGGGAAGCCCTGGCAACTTTTGCTGGCCCCCAAAGCGGAAGTGGGCGGGTCCAGGCCCCCTTAAGCCCCCTGCCATGCACAGGGTTGCCCTGGCAACTGTTGCTGGCCCACAAAGCGGAAGTGGGCGGGTCCAGGCCCCCTTAAGCCCCCTGCCATGCAAAGGGTTGCCCTGGCGACTGTTGCTGGCCCACAAAGCGGAAGTGGGCGGGTCCAGGCCCCCTTAAGCCCCCTGCCATGCCCAGGATTGCCCTGGCAACTGTTGCTGGCCCCCAAAGCGGAAGTGGGCGGGTTCAGGCCCCCTTAAGCCCCCTGCCATGCCCAAGGTTGCCCTGGCAACTGTTGCTGGCCCCCAAAGCGGAAGTGGGCGGGTCCTGGCGCCCTTAAGCCCCCTGCCATGCCCAGGGTTGCCCTGGCAACTGTTGTTGGCCCCAAAAGCGGAAGTGGGCGGGTTCAGGCCCCCTTAAATCCCCTGCCATGCTCAGGGTTGCCCTGGCAACTGTTGCTGGCCCACAAAGCGGAAGTGGGCGGGTCCAGGCCCCCTTAAGCCCCCTGCCATGCCCAGGATTGCCCTGGCAACTGTTGCTGGCCCCCAAAGCGGAAGTGGGCGGGTTCAGGCCCCCTTAAGCCCCCTGCCATGCCCAGGGTTGCCCTGGCAACTGTTGCTGGCCCCCAAAGCGGAAGTGGGCGGGTCCTGGCGCCCTTAAGCCCCCTGCCATGCCCAGGGTTGCCCTGGCAACTGTTGTTGGCCCCAAAAGCGGAAGTGGGCGGGTTCAGGCCCCCTTAAATTTCCTGCCATGCTCAGGGTTGCCCTGGCAACTGTTGCTGGCCCCCAAAGCGGAAGTGGGCGGGTCCTGGCGCCCTTAAGCCCCCTGCCATGCCCAAGGTTGCACTGGCAACTGTTGCTGGCCCCCAAAGCGGAAGTGGGCGGGTCCAGGCGCCCTTAAGCCCCCTGCCATGCCCAGGGTTGCCCTGGCAACTGTTGCTGGCCCCCAAAGCGGAAGTGGGCGGGTCCAGGCCCCCTTAAGCCCCCTGCCATGCCCAGGGTTGCCCTGGCAACTGTTGCTGGCCCCCAAAGCGGAAGTGGATGGGTTCAGGCCCCCTTAAGCCCCCTGCCATGCCCAGGGTTGCCCTGGCAACTGTTGCTGGCCCCCAAAGCGGAAGTGGGCGGGTCCAGGCCCCCATAAGCCCCCTGCCATGCACAGGGTTGCCCTGGCAACTGTTGCTGGCCCACAAAGCGGAAGTGGGCGGGTCCAGGCCCCCTTAAGCCCCCTACCATGCCCAGTGTTGCCCTGGCAACTGTTGCTGGCCCCCAAAGCGGAAGTGGGCGGGTCCAGGTGCCCTTAAGCCCACTGCCATGCCCAGGGTTGCCCTGGCAACTGTTGCTGGCCCCCAAAGCGGAAGTGGGCGGGTCCAGGCGCCCTTAAGCCCCCTGCCATGCCCAGGGTTGCCCTGGCAACTGTTGCTGGCCCCCAAAGCGGAAGTGGGCGGGTCCAGGCACCCTTAAGCCCCCTGCCATGCCCAGGGTTGCCCTGGCAACTGTTGCTGGCCCCCAAAGCGGAAGTGGGCGGGTCCAGGCGCCCTTAAGCCCCCTGCCATGCCCAGGGTTGCCCTGGCAACTGTTGCTGGCCCCCAAAGCGGAAGTGGGCGGGTCCAGGCGCCCTTAAGCCCCCTGCCATGCCCAGGGTTGCCCTGGCAACTGTTGCTGGCCCCCAAAGCGGAAGTGGGCGGGTCCAGGCGCCCTTAAGCCCACTGCCATGCCCAGGGTTGCCCTGGCAACTGTTGCTGGCCCCCAAAGCGGAAGTGGGCGGGTTCAGGCCCCCTTAAGCCCCCTGCCATGCCCAGGGTTGCCCTGGCAACTGTTGCTGGCCCCCAAAGCGGAAGTGGGCGGGTCCAGGCACCCTTAAGCCCCCTGCCATGCTCAGGGTTGCCCTGGCAACTGTTGCTGGCCCACAAAGCGGAAGTGGGCGGGTCCAGGCCCCCTTAAGCCCCCTGCCATGCCCAGGATTGCCCTGGCAACTGTTGCTGGCCCCCAAAGCGGAAGTGGGCGGGTTCAGGCCCCCTTAAGCCCCCTGCCATGCCCAGGGTTGCCCTGGCAACTGTTGCTGGCCCCCAAAGCGGAAGTGGGCGGGTCCTGGCGCCCTTAAGCCCCCTGCCATGCCCAGGGTTGCCCTGGCAACTGTTGTTGGCCCCAAAAGCGGAAGTGGGCGGGTTCAGGCCCCCTTAAATTTCCTGCCATGCTCAGGGTTGCCCTGGCAACTGTTGCTGGCCCCCAAAGCGGAAGTGGGCGGGTCCTGGCGCCCTTAAGCCCCCTGCCATGCCCAAGGTTGCACTGGCAACTGTTGCTGGCCCCCAAAGCGGAAGTGGGCGGGTCCAGGCGCCCTTAAGCCCCCTGCCATGCCCAGGGTTGCCCTGGCAACTGTTGCTGGCCCCCAAAGCGGAAGTGGGCGGGTCCAGGCCCCCTTAAGCCCCCTGCCATGCCCAGGGTTGCCCTGGCAACTGTTGCTGGCCCCCAAAGCGGAAGTGGATGGGTTCAGGCCCCCTTAAGCCCCCTGCCATGCCCAGGGTTGCCCTGGCAACTGTTGCTGGCCCCCAAAGCGGAAGTGGGCGGGTCCAGGCCCCCATAAGCCCCCTGCCATGCACAGGGTTGCCCTGGCAACTGTTGCTGGCCCACAAAGCGGAAGTGGGCGGGTCCAGGCCCCCTTAAGCCCCCTACCATGCCCAGTGTTGCCCTGGCAACTGTTGCTGGCCCCCAAAGCGGAAGTGGGCGGGTCCAGGTGCCCTTAAGCCCACTGCCATGCCCAGGGTTGCCCTGGCAACTGTTGCTGGCCCCCAAAGCGGAAGTGGGCGGGTCCAGGCGCCCTTAAGCCCCCTGCCATGCCCAGGGTTGCCCTGGCAACTGTTGCTGGCCCCCAAAGCGGAAGTGGGCGGGTCCAGGCACCCTTAAGCCCCCTGCCATGCCCAGGGTTGCCCTGGCAACTGTTGCTGGCCCCCAAAGCGGAAGTGGGCGGGTCCAGGCGCCCTTAAGCCCCCTGCCATGCCCAGGGTTGCCCTGGCAACTGTTGCTGGCCCCCAAAGCGGAAGTGGGCGGGTCCAGGCGCCCTTAAGCCCCCTGCCATGCCCAGGGTTGCCCTGGCAACTGTTGCTGGCCCCCAAAGCGGAAGTGGGCGGGTCCAGGCGCCCTTAAGCCCACTGCCATGCCCAGGGTTGCCCTGGCAACTGTTGCTGGCCCCCAAAGCGGAAGTGGGCGGGTCCAGGCGCCCTTAAGCCCCCTGCCATTCCCAGTTTGTCCTGGCAACTGTTGCTGGCCCCCAAAGCGGAAGTGGGAGGGTCCTGGCCCCCTTAAGCCCCCTGCCATGCCCAGAGTTGCCCTGGCAACTGTTGCTGGCCCCCAAAGCGGAAGTGGGCGGGTCCAGGCCCCCTTAAGCCCCCTGCCATGCCCAGTGTTGCCCTGGCAACTGTTGCTGGCCCCCAAAGCGGAAGTGGGCGGGTCCAGGCGCCCTTAAGCCCCCTGCCTTGTCCAGTGTTGCCCTGGCAACTGTTGCTGGCCCCCAAAGCGGAAGTGGGCGGGTCCAGGTGCCCTTAAGCCCACTGCAATGCCCAGGGTTGCCCTGGCAACTGTTGCTGGCCCCCAAAGCGGAAGTGGGCGGGTCCTGGCCCCCTTAAGCCCCCTGCCATGCCCAGGGTTGCCCTGGTGTTGCTGGCACCCAAAGCGGAGGTGGGCGGGTCCAGGCCCCCTTAAGCCCACTGCCATGCCCAGGGTTGCCCTGGCAACTGTTGCTGGCCCCCAAAGCGGAAGTGGGCGGGTCCAGGCGCCCTTAAGCCCTCTGCCATCCCCAGTTTGTCCTGGCAACTGTTGCTGCCCCCCAAAGCGGAAGTGGGCGGGTCTTGGCCCCCTTAAGCCCCCTGCCATGCCCAGAGTTGCCCTGGCAACTGTTGCTGGCCCCCAAAACGGAAGTGGGCGGATCCAGGCCCCCTTAAGCCCCCTGCCATGCCCAGTGTTGCCCTGGCAACTGTTGCTGGCCCCCAAAGCGGAAGTGGGCGGGTCCTGGCCCCCTTAAGCCCCCTGCCATGCCCAGGGTTGCCCTGGCAACTGTTGCTGGCCCCCAAAGCGGAAGTGGGCGGGTCCTGGCGCCCTTAAGCCCCCTGCCATGCCCAGGGTTGCCCTGGCAACTGTTGTTGGCCCCAAAAGCGGAAGTGGGCGGGTTCAGGCCCCCTTAAATCCCCTGCCATGCTCAGGGTTGCCCTGGCAACTGTTGCTGGCCCACAAAGCGGAAGTGGGCGGGTCCAGGCCCCCTTAAGCCCCCTGCCATGCCCAGAGTTGCCCTGGCAACTGTTGCTGGCCCCCAAAACGGAAGTGGGCGGGTCCAGGCCCCCTTAAGCCCCCTGCCATGCCCAGTGTTGCCCTGGCAACTGTTGCTGGCCCCCAAAGCGGAAGTGGGCGGGTCCTGGCCCCCTTAAGCCCCCTGCCATGCCCAGGGTTGCCCTGGCAACTGTTGCTGGCCCCCAAAGCGGAAGTGGGCGGGTCCTGGCGCCCTTAAGCCCCCTGCCATGCCCAGGGTTGCCCTGGCAACTGTTGTTGGCCCCAAAAGCGGAAGTGGGCGGGTTCAGGCCCCCTTAAATCCCCTGCCATGCTCAGGGTTGCCCTGGCAACTGTTGCTGGCCCCCAAAGCGGAAGTGGGCGGGTCCAGGCCCCCTTAAGCCCCCTGCCATGCTCAGGGTTGCCCTGGCAACTGTTGCTGGCCCCCAAAGCGGAAGTGGGCGGGTCCTGGCCCCCTTAAGCCCCCTGCCATGCCCAGGGTTGCCCTGGTGTTGCTGGCACCCAAAGCGGAGGTGGGCGGGTCCAGGCCCCCTTAAGCCCACTGCCATGCCCAGGGTTGCCCTGGCAACTGTTGCTGGCCCCCAAAGCGGAAGTGGGCGGGTCCAGGCGCCCTTAAGCCCTCTGCCATCCCCAGTTTGTCCTGGCAACTGTTGCTGCCCCCCAAAGCGGAAGTGGGCGGGTCTTGGCCCCCTTAAGCCCCCTGCCATGCCCAGAGTTGCCCTGGCAACTGTTGCTGGCCCCCAAAACGGAAGTGGGCGGATCCAGGCCCCCTTAAGCCCCCTGCCATGCCCAGTGTTGCCCTGGCAACTGTTGCTGGCCCCCAAAGCGGAAGTGGGCGGGTCCTGGCCCCCTTAAGCCCCCTGCCATGCCCAGGGTTGCCCTGGCAACTGTTGCTGGCCCCCAAAGCGGAAGTGGGCGGGTCCTGGCGCCCTTAAGCCCCCTGCCATGCCCAGGGTTGCCCTGGCAACTGTTGTTGGCCCCAAAAGCGGAAGTGGGCGGGTTCAGGCCCCCTTAAATCCCCTGCCATGCTCAGGGTTGCCCTGGCAACTGTTGCTGGCCCACAAAGCGGAAGTGGGCGGGTCCAGGCCCCCTTAAGCCCCCTGCCATGCCCAGAGTTGCCCTGGCAACTGTTGCTGGCCCCCAAAACGGAAGTGGGCGGGTCCAGGCCCCCTTAAGCCCCCTGCCATGCCCAGTGTTGCCCTGGCAACTGTTGCTGGCCCCCAAAGCGGAAGTGGGCGGGTCCTGGCCCCCTTAAGCCCCCTGCCATGCCCAGGGTTGCCCTGGCAACTGTTGCTGGCCCCCAAAGCGGAAGTGGGCGGGTCCTGGCGCCCTTAAGCCCCCTGCCATGCCCAGGGTTGCCCTGGCAACTGTTGTTGGCCCCAAAAGCGGAAGTGGGCGGGTTCAGGCCCCCTTAAATCCCCTGCCATGCTCAGGGTTGCCCTGGCAACTGTTGCTGGCCCACAAAGCGGAAGTGGGCGGGTCCAGGCCCCCTTAAGCCCCCTGCCATGCCCAGGATTGCCCTGGCAACTGTTGCTGGCCCCCAAAGCGGAAGTGGGCGGGTTCAGGCCCCCTTAAGCCCCCTGCCATGCCCAGGGTTGCCCTGGCAACTGTTGCTGGCCCCCAAAGCGGAAGTGGGCGGGTCCTGGCGCCCTTAAGCCCCCTGCCATGCCCAGTGTTGCCCTGGCAACTGTTGCTGGCCCCCAAAGCGGAAGTGGGCGGGTCCTGGCCCCCTTAAGCCCCCTGCCATGCCCAGTGTTGCCCTGGCAACTGTTGCTGGCCCCCAAAGCGGAAGTGGGCGGGTCCATGCGCCCTTAAGCCCCCTGCCTTGCCCAGGGTTGCCCTGGCAACTGTTGCTGGCCCCCAAAGCGGAAGTGGGCGGGTCCTGGCCACCTTAAGCCCCCTGCCATGCCCAGAGTTGCCCTGGCAACTGTTGCTGGCCCCCAAAGCGGAAGTGGGCGGGTCCAGGCCCCCTTAAGCCCCCTGCCATGCCCAGTGTTGCCCTGGCAACTGTTGCTGGCCCCCAAAGCGGAAGTGATCGGGTCCATGCCCCCTTAAGCCCCCTGCCATGCCCAGGGTTGCCCTGGCAACTGTTGCTGGCCCCCAAAGCGGAAGTGGACGGGTCCTGGCGCCCTTAAGCCCCCTGCCATTCCCAGGGAAGCCCTGGCAACTTTTGCTGGCCCCCAAAGCGGAAGTGGGCGGGTCCAGGCCCCCTTAAGCCCCCTGCCATGCACAGGGTTGCCCTGGCAACTGTTGCTGGCCCACAAAGCGGAAGTGGGCGGGTCCAGGCCCCCTTAAGCCCCCTGCCATGCAAAGGGTTGCCCTGGCGACTGTTGCTGGCCCACAAAGCGGAAGTGGGCGGGTCCAGGCCCCCTTAAGCCCCCTGCCATGCCCAGGATTGCCCTGGCAACTGTTGCTGGCCCCCAAAGCGGAAGTGGGCGGGTTCAGGCCCCCTTAAGCCCCCTGCCATGCCCAAGGTTGCCCTGGCAACTGTTGCTGGCCCCCAAAGCGGAAGTGGGCGGGTCCTGGCGCCCTTAAGCCCCCTGCCATGCCCAGGGTTGCCCTGGCAACTGTTGTTGGCCCCAAAAGCGGAAGTGGGCGGGTTCAGGCCCCCTTAAATCCCCTGCCATGCTCAGGGTTGCCCTGGCAACTGTTGCTGGCCCACAAAGCGGAAGTGGGCGGGTCCAGGCCCCCTTAAGCCCCCTGCCATGCCCAGGATTGCCCTGGCAACTGTTGCTGGCCCCCAAAGCGGAAGTGGGCGGGTTCAGGCCCCCTTAAGCCCCCTGCCATGCCCAGGGTTGCCCTGGCAACTGTTGCTGGCCCCCAAAGCGGAAGTGGGCGGGTCCTGGCGCCCTTAAGCCCCCTGCCATGCCCAGGGTTGCCCTGGCAACTGTTGTTGGCCCCAAAAGCGGAAGTGGGCGGGTTCAGGCCCCCTTAAATTTCCTGCCATGCTCAGGGTTGCCCTGGCAACTGTTGCTGGCCCCCAAAGCGGAAGTGGGCGGGTCCTGGCGCCCTTAAGCCCCCTGCCATGCCCAAGGTTGCACTGGCAACTGTTGCTGGCCCCCAAAGCGGAAGTGGGCGGGTCCAGGCGCCCTTAAGCCCCCTGCCATGCCCAGGGTTGCCCTGGCAACTGTTGCTGGCCCCCAAAGCGGAAGTGGGCGGGTCCAGGCCCCCTTAAGCCCCCTGCCATGCCCAGGGTTGCCCTGGCAACTGTTGCTGGCCCCCAAAGCGGAAGTGGATGGGTTCAGGCCCCCTTAAGCCCCCTGCCATGCCCAGGGTTGCCCTGGCAACTGTTGCTGGCCCCCAAAGCGGAAGTGGGCGGGTCCAGGCCCCCATAAGCCCCCTGCCATGCACAGGGTTGCCCTGGCAACTGTTGCTGGCCCACAAAGCGGAAGTGGGCGGGTCCAGGCCCCCTTAAGTCCCCTACCATGCCCAGTGTTGCCCTGGCAACTGTTGCTGGCCCCCAAAGCGGAAGTGGGCGGGTCCAGGTGCCCTTAAGCCCACTGCCATGCCCAGGGTTGCCCTGGCAACTGTTGCTGGCCCCCAAAGCGGAAGTGGGCGGGTCCAGGCGCCCTTAAGCCCCCTGCCATGCCCAGGGTTGCCCTGGCAACTGTTGCTGGCCCCCAAAGCGGAAGTGGGCGGGTCCAGGCACCCTTAAGCCCCCTGCCATGCCCAGGGTTGCCCTGGCAACTGTTGCTGGCCCCCAAAGCGGAAGTGGGCGGGTCCAGGCGCCCTTAAGCCCCCTGCCATGCCCAGGGTTGCCCTGGCAACTGTTGCTGGCCCCCAAAGCGGAAGTGGGCGGGTCCAGGCGCCCTTAAGCCCCCTGCCATGCCCAGGGTTGCCCTGGCAACTGTTGCTGGCCCCCAAAGCGGAAGTGGGCGGGTCCAGGCGCCCTTAAGCCCACTGCCATGCCCAGGGTTGCCCTGGCAACTGTTGCTGGCCCCCAAAGCGGAAGTGGGCGGGTCCAGGCGCCCTTAAGCCCCCTGCCATTCCCAGTTTGTCCTGGCAACTGTTGCTGGCCCCCAAAGCGGAAGTGGGAGGGTCCTGGCCCCCTTAAGCCCCCTGCCATGCCCAGAGTTGCCCTGGCAACTGTTGCTGGCCCCCAAAGCGGAAGTGGGCGGGTCCAGGCCCCCTTAAGCCCCCTGCCATGCCCAGTGTTGCCCTGGCAACTGTTGCTGGCCCCCAAAGCGGAAGTGGGCGGGTCCAGGCGCCCTTAAGCCCCCTGCCTTGTCCAGTGTTGCCCTGGCAACTGTTGCTGGCCCCCAAAGCGGAAGTGGGCGGGTCCAGGTGCCCTTAAGCCCACTGCAATGCCCAGGGTTGCCCTGGCAACTGTTGCTGGCCCCCAAAGCGGAAGTGGGCGGGTCCTGGCCCCCTTAAGCCCCCTGCCATGCCCAGGGTTGCCCTGGTGTTGCTGGCACCCAAAGCGGAGGTGGGCGGGTCCAGGCCCCCTTAAGCCCACTGCCATGCCCAGGGTTGCCCTGGCAACTGTTGCTGGCCCCCAAAGCGGAAGTTGGCGGGTCCAGGCGCCCTTAAGCCCTCTGCCATCCCCAGTTTGTCCTGGCAACTGTTGCTGCCCCCCAAAGCGGAAGTGGGCGGGTCTTGGCCCCCTTAAGCCCCCTGCCATGCCCAGAGTTGCCCTGGCAACTGTTGCTGGCCCCCAAAACGGAAGTGGGCGGATCCAGGCCCCCTTAAGCCCCCTGCCATGCCCAGTGTTGCCCTGGCAACTGTTGCTGGCCCCCAAAGCGGAAGTGGGCGGGTCCTGTCCCCCTTAAGCCCCCTGCCATGCCCAGGGTTGCCCTGGCAACTGTTGCTGGCCCCCAAAGCGGAAGTGGGCGGGTCCTGGCGCCCTTAAGCCCCCTGCCATGCCCAGGGTTGCCCTGGCAACTGTTGTTGGCCCCAAAAGCGGAAGTGGGCGGGTTCAGGCCCCCTTAAATCCCCTGCCATGCTCAGGGTTGCCCTGGCAACTGTTGCTGGCCCACAAAGCGGAAGTGGGCGGGTCCAGGCCCCCTTAAGCCCCCTGCCATGCCCAGAGTTGCCCTGGCAACTGTTGCTGGCCCCCAAAACGGAAGTGGGCGGGTCCAGGCCCCCTTAAGCCCCCTGCCATGCCCAGTGTTGCCCTGGCAACTGTTGCTGGCCCCCAAAGCGGAAGTGGGCGGGTCCTGGCCCCCTTAAGCCCCCTGCCATGCCCAGGGTTGCCCTGGCAACTGTTGCTGGCCCCCAAAGCGGAAGTGGGCGGGTCCTGGCGCCCTTAAGCCCCCTGCCATGCCCAGGGTTGCCCTGGCAACTGTTGTTGGCCCCAAAAGCGGAAGTGGGCGGGTTCAGGCCCCCTTAAATCCCCTGCCATGCTCAGGGTTGCCCTGGCAACTGTTGCTGGCCCACAAAGCGGAAGTGGGCGGGTCCAGGCCCCCTTAAGGCCCCTGCCATGCCCAGGATTGCCCTGGCAACTGTTGCTGGCCCCCAAAGCGGAAGTGGGCGGGTTCAGGCCCCCTTAAGCCCCCTGCCATGCCCAGGGTTGCCCTGGCAACTGTTGCTGGCCCCCAAAGCGGAAGTGGGCGGGTCCTGGCGCCCTTAAGCCCCCTGCCATGCCCAGGGTTGCCCTGGCAACTGTTGTTGGCCCCAAAAGCGGAAGTGGGCGGGTTCAGGCCCCCTTAAATTTCCTGCCATGCTCAGGGTTGCCCTAGCAACTGTTGCTGGCCCCCAAAGCGGAAGTGGGCGGGTCCTGGCGCCCTTAAGCCCCCTGCCATGCCCAAGGTTGCACTGGCAACTGTTGC
This sequence comes from Crinia signifera, assembly GCF_055691185.1. Taxonomy (NCBI): domain Eukaryota; kingdom Metazoa; phylum Chordata; class Amphibia; order Anura; family Myobatrachidae; genus Crinia; species Crinia signifera. The sequence goes on from NW_028142401.1 coordinate 49,450, forward strand.
TGGCCCCCAAAGCGGAAGTGGGCGGGTCCAGGCGCCCTTAAGCCCCCTGCCATGCCCAGGGTTGCCCTGGCAACTGTTGCTGGCCCCCAAAGCGGAAGTGGGCGGGTCCAGGCCCCCTTAAGCCCCCTGCCATGCCCAGGGTTGCCCTGGCAACTGTTGCTGGCCCCCAAAGCGGAAGTGGATGGGTTCAGGCCCCCTTAAGCCCCCTGCCATGCCCAGGGTTGCCCTGGCAACTGTTGCTGGCCCCCAAAGCGGAAGTGGGCGGGTCCAGGCCCCCATAAGCCCCCTGCCATGCACAGGGTTGCCCTGGCAACTGTTGCTGGCCCACAAAGCGGAAGTGGGCGGGTCCAGGCCCCCTTAAGCCCCCTACCATGCCCAGTGTTGCCCTGGCAACTGTTGCTGGCCCCCAAAGCGGAAGTGGGCGGGTCCAGGTGCCCTTAAGCCCACTGCCATGCCCAGGGTTGCCCTGGCAACTGTTGCTGGCCCCCAAAGCGGAAGTGGGCGGGTCCTGGCCCCCTTAAGCCCCCTGCCATGCCCAGGGTTGCTCTGGCAACTGTTGCTGGCCCCCAAAGCGGAAGTGGGCGGGTCCAGGCGCCCTTAAGCCCACTGCCATGCCCAGGGTTGCCCTGGCAACTGTTGCTGGCCCCCAAAGCGGAAGTGGGCGGGTCCAGGCGCCCTTAAGCCCCCTGCCATCCCCAGTTTGTCCTGGCAACTGTTGCTGGCCCCCAAAGCGGAAGTGGGTGGGTCCTGGCCCCCTTAAGCCCCCTGCCATGCCCAGAGTTGCCCTGGCAACTGTTGCTGGCCCCCAAAGCGGAAGTGGGCGGGTCCAGGCCCCCTTAAGCCCCCTGCCATGCCCAGTGTTGCCCTGGCAACTGTTGCTGGCCCCCAAAGCGGAAGTGGGCGGGTCCAGGCCCCCTTAAGCCCCCTGCCATGCCCAGTGTTGCCCTGGCAACTGTTGCTGGCCCCCAAAGCGGAAGTGGGCGGGTCCTGGCCCCCTTAAGCCCCCTGCCATGCCCAGGGTTGCCCTGGCAACTGTTGCTGGCCCCCAAAGCGGAAGTGGGCGGGTCCAGGCCCCCTTAAGCCCCCTGCCATGTCCAGTGTTGCCCTGGCAACTGTTGCTGGCCCCCAAAGCGGAAGTGGGCGGGTCCTGGCCCCCTTAAGCCCCCTGCCATGCCCAGGGTTGCCCTGGCAACTGTTGCTGGCCCCCAAAGCGGAAGTAGGCAGGTCCAGGCGCCCTTAAGCCCACTGCCATGCCCAGGGTTGGCCTGGCAACTGTTGCTGGCCCCCAAAGCGGAAGTGGGCGGGTCCAGGCCCCCTTAAGCCCCCTGCAATGCCCAGGGTTGCCCTGGCAACTGTTGCTGGCCCCCAAAGCGGAAGTGGGAGGGTCCTAGCCCCCTTAAGCCCCCTGCCATGCCCAGGGTTGCCCTGGCAACTGTTGCTGGCCCCCAAAGCGGAAGTGGGCGGGTCGAGGCCCCCTTAAGCCCCCTGCCATTCCCAGGGTTGCCCTGGCAACTGTTGCTGGCCCCCAAAGCGGAAGTGGGCGGGTCCAGGCGCCCTTAAGCCCCCTGCCATGCCCAGGGTTGCCCTGGCAACTGTTGCTGGCCCCCGAAGCGGAAGTGGGCGGGTCCAGGCGCCCTTAAGCCCACTGCCATGCCCAGGGTTGCCCTGGCAACTGTTGCTGGCCCCCAAAGCGGAAGTGGGCGGGTCCAGGCCCCCTTAAGCCCCCTGCCTTGCCCAGGGTTGCCCTGGCAACTGTTGCTGGCCCCCAAAGTGGAAGTGGGCGGGTCCTGGCCCCCTGTAGCCCCCTGCCATGCCCAGAGTTGCCCTGGCAACTGTTGCTGGCCCCCAAAGCGGAAGTGGGCGGGTCCAGGCCCCCTTAAGCCCCCTGCCATGCCCAGTGTTGCCCTGGCAACTGTTGCTGGCCCCCAAAGCGGAAGTGGGCGGCTCCAGGCCCCCTTAAGCCCCCTGCCATGCCCAGGGTTGCCCTGGCAACTGTTGCTGGCCCCCAAAGTGGAAGTGGGCGGGTCCAGGCGCCCTTAAGCCCCCTGCCATGCCCAGTGTTGCCCTGGCAACTGTTGCTGGCCCCCAAAGCGGAAGTGGGCGGGTCCAGGCGCCCTTAAGCCCCCTGCCTTGCCCAGGGTTGCCCTGGCAACTGTTGCTGGCCCCCAAAGCGGAAGTGGGCGGGTCCTGGCCACCTTAAGCCCCCTGCCATGCCCAGAGTTGCCCTGGCAACTGTTGCTGGCCCCCAAAGCGGAAGTGGGCGGGTCCAGGCCCCCTTAAGCCCCCTGCCATGCCCAGTGTTGCCCTGGCAACTGTTGCTGGCTTCCAAAGCGGAAGTGTGCGGGTCCAGGTGCCCTTAAGCCCACTGCCATGCCCAGGGTTGCCCTGGCAACTGTTGCTGGCCCCCAAAGCGGAAGTGGGCGGGTCCTGGCCCCCTTAAGCCCCCTGCCATGCCCAGGGTTGCCCTGGCAACTGTTGCTGGCCCCCAAAGCGGAAGTGGGCGGGTCCAGGCGCCCTTAAGCCCACTGCCATGCCCAGGGTTGCCCTGGCAACTGTTGCTGGCCCCCAAAGCGGAAGTGGGCGGGTCCAGGCGCCCTTAAGCCCCCTGCCATTCCCAGTTTGTCCTGGCAACTGTTGCTGGCCCCCAAAGCGGAAGTGGGAGGGTCCTGGCCCCCTTAAGCCCCCTGCCATGCCCAGAGTTGCCCTGGAAACTGTTGCTGGCCCCCAAAGCGGAAGTGGGCGGGTCCAGGCCCCCTTAAGCCCCCTGCCATGCCCAGTGTTGCCCTGGCAACTGTTGCTGGCCCCCAAAGCGGAAGTGGGCGGGTCCAGGCGCCCTTAAGCCCCCTGCCTTGTCCAGTGTTGCCCTGGCAACTGTTGCTGGCCCCCAAAGCGGAAGTGGGCGGGTCCTGGCCCCCTTAAGCCCCCTGCCATGCCCAGAGTTGCCCTGGCAACTGTTGCTGGCCCCCAAAGCGGAAGTGGGCGGGTCCAGGCCCCCTGCCATGCCCAGTGTTGCCCTGGCAACTGTTGCTGGCCCCCAAAGCGGAAGTGGGCGGGTCCAGGTGCCCTTAAGCCCACTGCCATGCCCAGGGTTGCCCTGGCAACTGTTGCTGGCCCCCAAAGCGGAAGTGGGCGGGTCCAGGCCCCCTGCCATGCCCAGTGTTGCCCTGGCAACTGTTGCTGGCCCCCAAAGCGGAAGTGGGCGGGTCCAGGTGCCCTTAAGCCCACTGCCATGCCCAGAGTTGCCCTGGCAACTGTTGCTGGCCCCCAAAGCGGAAGTGGGCGGGTCCAGGCCCCCTGCCATGCCCAGTGTTGCCCTGGCAACTGTTGCTGGCCCCCAAAGCGGAAGTGGGCGGGTCCAGGTGCCCTTAAGCCCACTGCCATGCCCAGGGTTGCCCTGGCAACTGTTGCTGGCCCCCAAAGCGGAAGTGGGCGGGTCCTGGCCCCCTTAAACCCCCTGCCATGCACAGGGTTGCCCTGGCAACTGTTGCTGGCCCCCAAAGCGGAAGTGGGCGGGTCCAGGCGCCCTTAAGCCCACTGCCATGCCCAGTGTTGCCCTGGCAACTGTTGCTGGCCCCCAAAGCGGAAGTGGGCGGGTCCAGGTGCCCTTAAGCCCACTGCAATGCCCAGGGTTGCCCTGGCAACTGTTGCTGGCCCCCAAAGCGGAAGTGGGCGGGTCCTGGCCCCCTTAAGCCCCCTGCCATGCCCAGGGTTGCCCTGGCAACTGTTGCTGGCACCCAAAGCGGAGGTGGGCGGGTCCAGGCCCCCTTAAGCCCACTGCCATGCCCAGGGTTGCCCTGGCAACTGTTGCTGGCCCCCAAAGCGGAAGTGGGCGGGTCCAGGCGCCCTTAAGCCCTCTGCCATCCCCAGTTTGTCCTGGCAACTGTTGCTGCCCCCCAAAGCGGAAGTGGGCGGGTCTTGGCCCCCTTAAGCCCCCTGCCATGCCCAGAGTTGCCCTGGCAACTGTTGCTGGCCCCCAAAACGGAAGTGGGCGGGTCCAGGCGCCCTTAAGCCCTCTGCCATCCCCAGTTTGTCCTGGCAACTGTTGCTGCCCCCCAAAGCGGAAGTGGGCGGGTCCTGGCCCCCTTAAGCCCACTGCCATGCCCAGGGTTGCCATGGCAACTGTTGCTGGCCCCCAAAGCGGAAGTGGGCGGGTCCAGGCGCCCTTAAGCCCACTGCCATGCCCAGGGTTGCCCTGGCAACTGTTGCTGGACCCCAAAGCGGAAGTGGGCGGGTCCAGGCCCCCTTAAGCCCCCTGCCATGCCCAGTGTTGCCCTGGCAACTGTTGCTGGCTCCCAAAGCGGAAGTGGGCGGGTCCAGGCGCCCTTAAGCCCCCTGCCATGCCCAGTGTTGCCCTGGCAACTGTTGCTGGCCCCCAAAGCGGAAGTGGGCGGGTCCAGGCGCCCTTAAGCCCCCTGCCTTGCCCAGGGTTGCCCTGGCAACTGTTGCTGGCCCCCAAAGCGGAAGTGGGCGGGTCCTGGCCCCCTTAAGCCCCCTGCCATGCCCAGAGTTGCCCTGGCAACTGTTGCTGGCCCCCAAAGCGGAAGTGGGCGGGTCCAGGCCCCCTTAAGCCCCCTGTCATGCCCAGTGTTGCCCTGGCAACTGTTGCTGGCCCCCAAAGCGGAAGTGTGCGGGTCCAGGTGCCCTTAAGCCCACTGCCATGCCCAGGGTTGCCCTGGCAACTGTTGCTGGCCCCCAAAGCGGAAGTGGGCGGGTCCTGGCCCCCTTAAGCCCCCTGCCATGCCCAGGGTTGCCCTGGCAACTGTTGCTGGCCCCCAAAGCGGAAGTGGGCGGGTCCAGGCGCCCTTAAGCCCACTGCCATGCCCAGGGTGTTGCTGGCCCCCAAAGCGGAAGTGGGCGGGTCCAGGGGCCCTTAAGCCCCCTGCCATCCCCAGTTTGTCCTGGCAACTGTTGCTGGCCCCCAAAGCGGAAGTGGGCGGGTATAGGCCCCCTTAAGCCCCCTGCCATGCCCAGTGTTGCCCTGGCAACTGTTGCTGGCCCCCAAAGCGGAAGTGGGCAGGTCCAGGCGCCCTTAAGCCCCCTGCCTTGCCCAGGGTTGCCCTGGCAACTGTTGCTGGCCCCCAAAGCGGAAGTGGGCGGGTCCTGGCCCCCTTAAGCCCCCTGCCATGCCCAGTGTTGCCCTGGCAACTGTTGCTGGCCCCCAAAGCGGAAGTGGGCGGGTCCAGGTGCCCTCAAGCCCCCTGCCATGCCCAGGGTTGCCCTGGCAACTGTTGCTGGCCCCCAAAGCGGAAGTGGGCGGGTCCTGGCCCCCTTAAGCCCCCTGCCATGTCCAGGGTTGCCCTGGCAACTGTTGCTGGCCCCCAAAGCGGAAGTGGGCGGGTCCAGGCGCCCTTAAGCCCACTGCCATGCCCAGTGTTGCCCTGGCAACTGTTGCTGGCCCCCAAAGCGGAAGTGGGCGGGTCCAGGTGCCCTTAAGCCCACTGCCATGCCCAGGGTTGCCCTGGCAACTGTTGCTGGCCCCCAAAGCGGAAGTGGGCGGGTCCTGGCCCCCTTAAGCCCCCTGCCATGCCCAGGGTTGCCCTTGCAACTGTTGCTGGCCCCCAAAGCGAAAGTGGGCGGGTCCAGGCGCCCTTAAGCCCACTGCCATGCCCAGGGTTGCCCTGGCAACTGTTGCTGGCCCCCAAAGCGGAAGTGGGCGGGTCCAGGCGCCCTTAAGCCCCGTGCCATCCCCAGTTTGTCCTGGCAACTGTTGCTGGCCCCCAAAGCGGAAGTGGGCGGGTCCTGGCCCCCTTAAGCCCCCTGCCATGCCCAGAGTTGCCCTGGCAACTGTTGCTGGCCCCCAAAGCGGAAGTGGGCGGGTCCAGGCCCCCTTAAGCCCCCTGCCATGCCCAGGGTTGCCCTGGCAACTGTTGCTGGCCCCCAAAGCGGAAGTGGGCGGGTCCAGGCGCCCTTAAGCCCCGTGCCATCCCCAGTTTGTCCTGGCAACTGTTGCTGGCCCCCAAAGCGGAAGTGGGCGGGTCCTGGCCCCCTTAAGCCCCCTGCCATGCCCAGAGTTGCCCTGGCAACTGTTGCTGGCCCCCAAAGCGGAAGTGGGCGGGTCCAGGCCCCCTTAAGCCCCCTGCCATGCCCAGGGTTGCCCTGGCAACTGTTGCTGGCCCCCAAAGCGGAAGTGGGCGGGTCCTGGCCCCCTTAAGCCCCATGCCATGCCCAGGGTTGCCCTGGCAACTGTTGCTGGCCCCCAAAGCGGAAGTGGGCGGGTCCAGGTGCCCTTAAGCCCACTGCCATGCCCAGGGTTGCCCTGGCAACTGTTGCTGGCCCCCAAAGCGGAAGGGGGCGGGTCCAGGCGCCCTTAAGCCCACTGCCATGCCCAGGGTTGCCCTGGCAACTGTTGCTGGCCCCCAAAGCGGAAGGGGCGGGTCCAGGCGCCCTTAAGCCCCCTGCCATGCCCAGGGTTGCCCTGGCAACTGTTGCTGGCCCCCAAAGCGGAAGTGGGCGGGTCCAGGCCCCCTTAAGCCCCCTGCCATGCCCAGAGTTGCCCTGGAAACTGTTGCTGGCCCCCAAAGCGGAAGTGGGCGGGTCCAGGCCCCCTTAAGCCCCCTGCCATGCCCAGTGTTGCCCTGGCAACTGTTGCTGGCCCCCAAAGCGGAAGTGGGTGGGTCCAGGCGCCCTTAAGCCCCCTGCCTTGTCCAGTGTTGCCCTGGCAACTGTTGCTGGCCCCCAAAGCGGAAGTGGGCGGGTCCTGGCCCCCTTAAGCCCCCTGCTATGCCCAGAGTTGCCCTGGCAACTGTTGCTGGCCCCCAAAGCGGAAGTGGGCGGGTCCAGGCCCCCTGCCATGCCCAGTGTTGCCCTGGCAACTGTTGCTGGCCCCCAAAGCGGAAGTGGGCGGGTCCAGGTGCCCTTAAGCCCACTGCCATGCCCAGGGTTGCCCTGGCAACTGTTGCTGGCCCCCAAAGCGGAAGTGGGCGGGTCCTGGCCCCCTTAAACCCCCTGCCATGCACAGGGTTGCCCTGGCAACTGTTGCTGGCCCCCAAAGCGGAAGTGGGCGGGTCCAGGCGCCCTTAAGCCCACTGCCATGCCCAGTGTTGCCCTGGCAACTGTTGCTGGCCCCCAAAGCGGAAGTGGGCGGGTCCAGGTGCCCTTAAGCCCACTGCAATGCCCAGGGTTGCCCTGGCAACTGTTGCTGGCCCCCAAAGCGGAAGTGGGCGGGTCCTGGCCCCCTTAAGCCCCCTGCCATGCCCAGGGTTGCCCTGGCAACTGTTGCTGGCACCCAAAGCGGAGGTGGGCGGGTCCAGGCCCCCTTAAGCCCACTGCCATGCCCAGGGTTGCCCTGGCAACTGTTGCTGGCCCCCAAAACGGAAGTGGGCGGGTCCAGGCCCCCTTAAGCCCCCTGCCATCCCCAGTTTGTCCTGGCAACTGTTGCTGCCCCCCAAAGCGGAAGTGGGCGGGTCCTGGCCCCCTGCCATGCCCAGGGTTGCCCTGGCAACTGTTGCTGGCCCCCAAAGCGGAAGTGGGCGGGTCCAGGTGCCCTTAAGCCCACTGCCATGCCCAGGGTTGCCATGGCAACTGTTGCTGGCCCCCAAAGCGGAAGTGGGCGGGTCCAGGCGCCCTTAAGCCCACTGCCATGCCCAGGGTTGCCCTGGCAACTGTTGCTGGCCCCCAAAGCGGAAGTGGGCGGGTCCAGGCGCCCTTAAGCCCCCTGCCATGCCCAGGGTTGCCCTGGCAACTGTTGCTGGACCCCAAAGCGGAAGTGGGCGGGTCCAGGCCCCCTTAAGCCCCCTGCCATGCCCAGTGTTGCCCTGGCAACTGTTGCTGGCTCCCAAAGCGGAAGTGGGCGGGTCCAGGCGCCCTCAAGCCCCCTGCCATGCCCAGTGTTGCCCTGGCAACTGTTGCTGGCTCCCAAAGCGGAAGTGGGCGGGTCCAGGCGCCCTTAAGCCCACTGCCATGCCCAGGGTGTTGCTGGCCCCCAAAGCGGAAGTGGGCGGGTCCAGGCGCCCTTAAGCCCCCTGCCATCCCCAGTTTGTCCTGGCAACTGTTGCTGGCCCCCAAAGCGGAAGTGGGCAGGTCCAGGCGCCCTTAAGCCCCCTGCCTTGCCCAGGGTTGCCCTGGCAACTGTTGCTGGCCCCCAAAGCGGAAGTGGGCGGGTCCTGGCCCCCTTAAGCCCCCTGCCATGCCCAGTGTTGCCCTGGCAACTGTTGCTGGCCCCCAAAGCGGAAGTGGGCGGGTCCAGATGCCCTCAAGCCCCCTGCCATGCCCAGGGTTGCCCTGGCAACTGTTGCTGGCCCCCAAAGCGGAAGTGGGCGGGTCCTGGCCCCCTTAAGCCCCCTGCCATGTCCAGGGTTGCCCTGGCAACTGTTGCTGGCCCCCAAAGCGGAAGTGGGCGGGTCCAGGCGCCCTTAAGCCCACTGCCATGCCCAGTGTTGCCCTGGCAACTGTTGCTGGCCCCCAAAGCGGAAGTGGGCGGGTCCAGGCCCCCTTAAGCCCCCTGCCATGCCCAGTGTTGCCCTGGCAACTGTTGCTGGCCCCCAAAGCGGAAGTGGGCGGGTCCAGGCGCCCTTAAGCCCCCTGCCTTGTCCAGTGTTGCCCTGGCAACTGTTGCTGGCCCCCAAAGCGGAAGTGGGCGGGTCCTGGCCCCCTTAAGCCCCCTGCCATGCCCAGAGTTGCCCTGGCAACTGTTGCTGGCCCCCAAAGCGGAAGTGGGCGGGTCCAGGCCCCCTGCCATGCCCAGTGTTGCCCTGGCAACTGTTGCTGGCCCCCAAAGCGGAAGTGGGCGGGTCCAGGTGCCCTTAAGCCCACTGCCATGCCCAGGGTTGCCCTGGCAACTGTTGCTGGCCCCCAAAGCGGAAGTGGGCGGGTCCTGGCCCCCTTAAACCCCCTGCCATGCACAGGGTTGCCCTGGCAACTGTTGCTGGCCCCCAAAGCGGAAGTGGGCGGGTCCAGGCGCCCTTAAGCCCACTGCCATGCCCAGTGTTGCCCTGGCAACTGTTGCTGGCCCCCAAAGCGGAAGTGGGCGGGTCCAGGTGCCCTTAAGCCCACTGCAATGCCCAGGGTTGCCCTGGCAACTGTTGCTGGCCCCCAAAGCGGAAGTGGGCGGGTCCTGGCCCCCTTAAGCCCCCTGCCATGCCCAGGGTTGCCCTGGCAACTGTTGCTGGCACCCAAAGCGGAGGTGGGCGGGTCCAGGCCCCCTTAAGCCCACTGCCATGCCCAGGGTTGCCCTGGCAACTGTTGCTGGCCCCCAAAGCGGAAGTGGGCGGGTCCAGGCGCCCTTAAGCCCTCTGCCATCCCCAGTTTGTCCTGGCAACTGTTGCTGCCCCCCAAAGCGGAAGTGGGCGGGTCTTGGCCCCCTTAAGCCCCCTGCCATGCCCAGAGTTGCCCTGGCAACTGTTGCTGGCCCCCAAAACGGAAGTGGGCGGGTCCAGGCGCCCTTAAGCCCTCTGCCATCCCCAGTTTGTCCTGGCAACTGTTGCTGCCCCCCAAAGCGGAAGTGGGCGGGTCCTGGCCCCCTTAAGCCCACTGCCATGCCCAGGGTTGCCATGGCAACTGTTGCTGGCCCCCAAAGCGGAAGTGGGCGGGTCCAGGCGCCCTTAAGCCCACTGCCATGCCCAGGGTTGCCCTGGCAACTGTTGCTGGCCCCCAAAGTGGAAGTGGGCGGGTCCAGATGCCCTCAAGCCCCCTGCCATGCCCAGGGTTGCCCTGGCAACTGTTGCTGGCCCCCAAAGCGGAAGTGGGCGGGTCCTGGCCCCCTTAAGCCCCCTGCCATGTCCAGGGTTGCCCTGGCAACTGTTGCTGGCCCCCAAAGCGGAAGTGGGCGGGTCCAGGCGCCCTTAAGCCCACTGCCATGCCCAGTGTTGCCCTGGCAACTGTTGCTGGCCCCCAAAGCGGAAGTGGGCGGGTCCAGGCCCCCTTAAGCCCCCTGCCATGCCCAGTGTTGCCCTGGCAACTGTTGCTGGCCCCCAAAGCGGAAGTGGGCGGGTCCAGGCGCCCTTAAGCCCCCTGCCTTGTCCAGTGTTGCCCTGGCAACTGTTGCTGGCCCCCAAAGCGGAAGTGGGCGGGTCCTGGCCCCCTTAAGCCCCCTGCCATGCCCAGAGTTGCCCTGGCAACTGTTGCTGGCCCCCAAAGCGGAAGTGGGCGGGTCCAGGCCCCCTGCCATGCCCAGTGTTGCCCTGGCAACTGTTGCTGGCCCCCAAAGCGGAAGTGGGCGGGTCCAGGTGCCCTTAAGCCCACTGCCATGCCCAGGGTTGCCCTGGCAACTGTTGCTGGCCCCCAAAGCGGAAGTGGGCGGGTCCTGGCCCCCTTAAACCCCCTGCCATGCACAGGGTTGCCCTGGCAACTGTTGCTGGCCCCCAAAGCGGAAGTGGGCGGGTCCAGGCGCCCTTAAGCCCACTGTTATGCCCAGTGTTGCCCTGGCAACTGTTGCTGGCCCCCAAAGCGGAAGTGGGCGGGTCCAGGTGCCCTTAAGCCCACTGCAATGCCCAGGGTTGCCCTGGCAACTGTTGCTGGCCCCCAAAGCGGAAGTGGGCGGGTCCTGGCCCCCTTAAGCCCCCTGCCATGCCCAGGGTTGCCCTGGCAACTGTTGCTGGCACCCAAAGCGGAGGTGGGCGGGTCCAGGCCCCCTTAAGCCCACTGCCATGCCCAGGGTTGCCCTGGCAACTGTTGCTGGCCCCCAAAGCGGAAGTGGGCGGGTCCAGGCGCCCTTAAGCCCTCTGCCATCCCCAGTTTGTCCTGGCAACTGTTGCTGCCCCCCAAAGCGGAAGTGGGCGGGTCTTGGCCCCCTTAAGCCCCCTGCCATGCCCAGAGTTGCCCTGGCAACTGTTGCTGGCCCCCAAAACGGAAGTGGGCGGGTCCAGGCGCCCTTAAGCCCTCTGCCATCCCCAGTTTGTCCTGGCAACTGTTGCTGCCCCCCAAAGCGGAAGTGGGCGGGTCCTGGCCCCCTTAAGCCCACTGCCATGCCCAGGGTTGCCATGGCAACTGTTGCTGGCCCCCAAAGCGGAAGTGGGCGGGTCCAGGCGCCCTTAAGCCCACTGCCATGCCCAGGGTTGCCCTGGCAACTGTTGCTGGCCCCCAAAGTGGAAGTGGGCGGGTCCAGGCGCCCTTAAGCCCCCTGCCATGCCCAGGGTTGCCCTGGCAACTGTTGCTGGACCCCAAAGCGGAAGTGGGCGGGTCCAGGCCCCCTTAAGCCCCCTGCCATGCCCAGTGTTGCCCTGGCAACTGTTGCTGGCTCCCAAAGCGGAAGTGGGCGGGTCCAGGCGCCCTTAAGCCCCCTGCCATGCCCAGTGTTGCCCTGGCAACTGTTGCTGGCCCCCAAAGCGGAAGTGGGCGGGTCCAGGCGCCCTTAAGCCCCCTGCCTTGCCCAGGGTTGCCCTGGCAACTGTTGCTGGCCCCCAAAGCGGAAGTGGGCGGGTCCTGGCCCCCTTAAGCCCCCTGCCATGCCCAGAGTTGCCCTGGCAACTGTTGCTGGCCCCCAAAGCGGAAGTGGGCGGGTCCAGGCCCCCTTAAGCCCCCTGTCATGCCCAGTGTTGCCCTGGCAACTGTTGCTGGCCCCCAAAGCGGAAGTGTGCGGGTCCAGGTGCCCTTAAGCCCACTGCCATGCCCAGGGTTGCCCTGGCAACTGTTGCTGGCCCCCAAAGCGGAAGTGGGCGGGTCCTGGCCCCCTTAAGCCCCCTGCCATGCCCAGGGTTGCCCTGGCAACTGTTGCTGGCCCCCAAAGCGGAAGTGGGCGGGTCCAGGCGCCCTTAAGCCCACTGCCATGCCCAGGGTGTTGCTGGCCCCCAAAGCGGAAGTGGGCGGGTCCAGGCGCCCTTAAGCCCCCTGCCATCCCCAGTTTGTCCTGGCAACTGTTGCTGGCCCCCAAAGCGGAAGTGGGCGGGTCCAGGCCCCCTTAAGCCCCCTGCCATGCCCAGTGTTGCCCTGGCAACTGTTGCTGGCCCCCAAAGCGGAAGTGGGCAGGTCCAGGCGCCCTTAAGCCCCCTGCCTTGCCCAGGGTTGCCCTGGCAACTGTTGCTGGCCCCCAAAGCGGAAGTGGGCGGGTCCTGGCCCCCTTAAGCCCCCTGCCATGCCCAGTGTTGCCCTGGCAACTGTTGCTGGCCCCCAAAGCGGAAGTGGGCGGGTCCAGGTGCCCTCAAGCCCCCTGCCATGCCCAGGGTTGCCCTGGCAACTGTTGCTGGCCCCCAAAGCGGAAGTGGGCGGGTCCTGGCCCCCTTAAGCCCCCTGCCATGTCCAGGGTTGCCCTGGCAACTGTTGCTGGCCCCCAAAGCGGAAGTGGGCGGGTCCAGGCCCCCTTAAGCCCCCTGTCATGCCCAGTGTTGCCCTGGCAACTGTTGCTGGCCCCCAAAGCGGAAGTGTGCGGGTCCAGGTGCCCTTAAGCCCACTGCCATGCCCAGGGTTGCCCTGGCAACTGTTGCTGGCCCCCAAAGCGGAAGTGGGCGGGTCCTGGCCCCCTTAAGCCCCCTGCCATGCCCAGGGTTGCCCTGGCAACTGTTGCTGGCCCCCAAAGCGGAAGTGGGCGGGTCCAGGCGCCCTTAAGCCCACTGCCATGCCCAGGGTGTTGCTGGCCCCCAAAGCGGAAGTGGGCGGGTCCAGGCGCCCTTAAGCCCCCTGCCATCCCCAGTTTGTCCTGGCAACTGTTGCTGGCCCCCAAAGCGGAAGTGGGCGGGTCCAGGCCCCCTTAAGCCCCCTGCCATGCCCAGTGTTGCCCTGGCAACTGTTGCTGGCCCCCAAAGCGGAAGTGGGCAGGTCCAGGCGCCCTTAAGCCCCCTGCCTTGCCCAGGGTTGCCCTGGCAACTGTTGCTGGCCCCCAAAGCGGAAGTGGGCGGGTCCTGGCCCCCTTAAGCCCCCTGCCATGCCCAGTGTTGCCCTGGCAACTGTTGCTGGCCCCCAAAGCGGAAGTGGGCGGGTCCAGATGCCCTCAAGCCCCCTGCCATGCCCAGGGTTGCCCTGGCAACTGTTGCTGGCCCCCAAAGCGGAAGTGGGCGGGTCCTGGCCCCCTTAAGCCCCCTGCCATGTCCAGGGTTGCCCTGGCAACTGTTGCTGGCCCACAAAGCGGAAGTGGGCGGGTCCAGGCGCCCTTAAGCCCACTGCCATGCCCAGTGTTGCCCTGGCAACTGTTGCTGGCCCCCAAAGCGGAAGTGGGCGGGTCCAGGTGCCCTTAAGCCCACTGCCATGCCCAGGGTTGCCCTGGCAACTGTTGCTGGCCCCCAAAGCGGAAGTGGGCGGGTCCTGGCCCCCTTAAGCCCCCTGCCATGCCCAGGGTTGCCCTTGCAACTGTTGCTGGCCCCCAAAGCGAAAGTGGGCGGGTCCAGGCGCCCTTAAGCCCACTGCCATGCCCAGGGTTGCCCTGGCAACTGTTGCTGGCCCCCAAAGCGGAGGTGGGCGGGTCCAGGTGCCCTTAAGCCCCGTGCCATCCCCAGTTTGTCCTGGCAACTGTTGCTGGCCCCCAAAGCGGAAGTGGGCGGGTCCTGGCCCCCTTAAGCCCCCTGCCATGCCCAGAGTTGCCCTGGCAACTGTTGCTGGCCCCCAAAGCGGAAGTGGGCGGGTCCAGGCCCCCTTAAGCCCCCTGCCATGCCCAGGGTTGCCCTGGCAACTGTTGCTGGCCCCCAAAGCGGAAGTGGGCGGGTCCAGGCGCCCTTAAGCCCCGTGCCATCCCCAGTTTGTCCTGGCAACTGTTGCTGGCCCCCAAAGCGGAAGTGGGCGGGTCCTGGACCCCTTAAGCCCCCTGCCATGCCCAGAGTTGCCCTGGCAACTGTTGCTGGCCCCCAAAGCGGAAGTGGGCGGGTCCAGGCCCCCTTAAGCCCCCTGCCATGCCCAGGGTTGCCCTGGCAACTGTTGCTGGCCCCCAAAGCGGAAGTGGGCGGGTCCTGGCCCCCTTAAGCCCCATGCCATGCCCAGGGTTGCCCTGGCAACTGTTGCTGGCCCCCAAAGCGGAAGTGGGCGGGTCCAGGTGCCCTTAAGCCCACTGCCATGCCCAGGGTTGCCCTGGCAACTGTTGCTGGCCCCCAAAGCGGAAGGGGGCGGGTCCAGGCGCCCTTAAGCCCACTGCCATGCCCAGGGTTGCCCTGGCAACTGTTGCTGGCCCCCAAAGCGGAAGGGGCGGGTCCAGGCGCCCTTAAGCCCCCTGCCATGCCCAGGGTTGCCCTGGCAACTGTTGCTGGCCCCCAAAGCGGAAGTGGGCGGGTCCAGGCCCCCTTAAGCCCCCTGCCATGCCCAGTGTTGCCCTGGCAACTGCTGCTGGCCCCCAAAGCGGAAGTGGGCGGGTCCAGGCCCCCTTAAGCCCCCTGCCATGCCCAGGGTTGCCCTGGCAACTGTTGCTGGCCCCCAAAGCGGAAGTGGGCGGGTCCTGGCCCACTTAAGCCCCCTGCCATGCCCAGGGTTGCCCTGGCAAATGTTGCTGGCCCCCAAAGCGGAAGTGGGCGGGTACAGGCCCCCTTAAGCCCATTGCCATGCCCAGTGTTGCCCTGGCAACTGTTGCTGGCCCCCAAAGCGGAAGTGGGCGGGTCCAGGCCCCCTTAAGCCCCCTGCCATGCCCAGTGTTGCCCTGGCAACTGTTGCTGGCCCCCAAAGCGGAAGTGGGCGGGTCCAGGCCCCCTTAAGCCCCCTGCCATGCCCAGTGTTGCCCTGGCAACTGTTGCTGGCCCCCAAAGCGGAAGTGGGCGGGTCCAGGCCCCCTGCCATGCCCAGTGTTGCCCTGGCAACTGTTGCTGTCCCCCAAAGCGGAAGTGGGCGGGTCCTGGCCCCCTTAAGCCCCCTGCCATGCCCAGGGTTGCCCTGGCAACTGTTGCTGGCCCCCAAAGCGGAAGTAGGCGGGTCCAGGCGCCCTTAAGCCCACTGTCATGCCCAGGGTTGCCCTGGCAACTGTTGCTGGCCCCCAAAGCGGAAGTGGGTGGGTCCAGGCCCCCTTAAGCCCCCTGCCATGCCCAGGGTTGCCCTGGCAACTGTTGCTGGCCCCCAAAGTGGAAGTGGGAGGGTCCAGGCCCCCTTAAGCCCCCTGCCATGCCCAGGGTTGCCCTGGCAACTGTTGCTGGCCCCCAAAGCGGAAGTGGGCGGGTCCAGGCCCCCTTAAGCCCCCTGCCATTCCCAGGGTTGCCCTGGCAACTGTTGCTGGCCCCCAAAGCGGAAGTGGGCGGGTCCAGGCGCCCTTAAGCCCCCTGCCATGCCCAGGGTTGCCCTGGCAACTGTTGCTGGCCCCAAAGCGGAAGTGGGCGGGTCCAGGCCCCCTTAAGCCCCCTGCCATGCCAAGGGTTGCCCTGGCAACTGTTGCTGGCCCCCAAAGCGGAAGTGGGCGGGTTCAGGCCCCCTTAAGCCCCCTGCCTTGCCCAGGGTTGCCCTGGCAACTGTTGCTGGCCCCAAAGCGGAAGTGGGCGGGTCCTGGCCCCCTTAAGCTTTCTGCCATGCCCAGAGTTGCCCTGGCAACTGTTGCTGGCCCCCAAAGCGGAAGTGGGCGGGTCCAGGCCCCCTTAAGCCCCCTGCCATGCCCAGGGTTGCCCAGGCAACTGTTGCTGGCCCCCAAAACGGAAGTGGGCGGGTCCAGGCCCCCTTAAGCCCCCTGCCATTCCCAGGGTTGCCCTGGCAACTGTTGCTGGCCCCCAAAGCGGAAGTGGGCGGGTCCAGGCGCCCTTAAGCCCCCTGCCATGCCCAGGGTTGCCCTGGCAACTGTTGCTGGCCCCCAAAGCGGAAGTGGGCGGGTCCAGGCGCCCTTAAGCCCACTGCCATGCCCAGGGTTGCCCTGGCAACTGTTGCTGGCCCCTAAAGCGGAAGTGGGCGGGTCCAGGCCCCCTTAAGCCCCCTGCCATGCCAAGGGTTGCCCTGGCAACTGTTGCTGGCCCCCAAAGCGGAAGTGGGCGGGTTCAGGCCCCCTTAAGCCCCCTGCCTTGCCCAGGGTTGCCCTGGCAACTGTTGCTGGCCCCCAAAGCGAAAGTGGGCGGGTCCTGGCCCCCTTAAGCCCCCTGCCATGCCCAGAGTTGCACTGGCAACTGTTGCTGGCCCCCAAAGCGGAAGTGGGCGGGTTCAGGCCCCCTTAAGCCCCCTGCCTTGCCCAGGGTTGCCCTGGCAACTGTTGCTGGCCCCCAAAGCGGAAGTGGGCGGGTCCTGGCCCCCTTAAGCCCCCTGCCATGCCCAGAGTTGCCCTGGCAACTGTTGCTGGCCCCCAAAGCGGAAGTGGGCGGGTCCAGGCCCCCTTAAGCCCCCTGACATGCCCAGTGTTGCCCTGGCAACTGTTGCTGGCCCCCAAAGCGGAAGTGGGCGGCTCCAGGCCCCCTTAAGCCCCCTGCCATGCCCAGGGTTGCCCTGGCAACTGTTGCTGGCCCCCAAAGCGGAAGTGGGCGGGTCCAGGCGCCCTTAAGCCCCCTGCCATGCCCAGTGTTGCCCTGGCAACTGTTGCTGGCCCCCAAAGCGGAAGTGGGCGGGTCCAGGCGCCCTTAAGCCCCCTGCCTTGCCCAGGGTTGCCCTGGCAACTGTTGCTGGCCCCCAAAGCGGAAGTGGGCGGGTCCAGGCCCCCTTAAGCCCCCTGCCATGCCCAGTGTTGCCCTGGCAACTGTTGCTGGCCCCCAAAGCGGAAGTGTGCGGGTCCAGGTGCCCTTAAGCCCACTGCCATGCCCAGGGTTGCCCTGGCAACTGTTGCTGGCCCCCTAAGCGGAAGTGGGCCAGTCCTGGCCCCCTTAAGCCCCCTGCCATGCCCAGGGTTGCCCTGGCAACTGTTGCTGGCCCCTAAAGCGGAAGTGGGCGGGTCCAGGCGCCCTTAAGCCCCCTGCCATGCCCAGTGTTGCCCTGGCAACTGTTGCTGGCCCCCAAAGCGGAAGTGGGCGGGTCCAGGTGCCCTCAAGCCCCCTGCCATGCCCAGGGTTGCCCTGGCAACTGTTGCTGGCCCCCAAAGCGGAAGTGGGCGGGTCCTGGCCCCCTTAAGCCCCCTGCCATGTCCAGGGTTGCCCTGGCAACTGTTGCTGGCCCCCAAAGCGGAAGTGGGCGGGTCCAGGCGCCCTTAAGCCCACTGCCATGCCCAGTGTTGCCCTGGCAACTGTTGCTGGCCCCCAAAGCGGAAGTGGGCGGGTCCAGGTGCCCTTAAGCCCACTGCCATGCCCAGGGTTGCCCTGGCAACTGTTGCTGGCCCCCAAAGCGGAAGTGGGCGGGTCCTGGCCCCCTTAAGCCCCCTGCCATGCCCAGGGTTGCCCTGGCAACTGTTGCTGGCCCCCAAAGCGAAAGTGGGCGGGTCCAGGCGCCCTTAAGCCCACTGCCATGCCCAGGGTTGCCCTGGCAACTGTTGCTGGCCCCCAAAGCGGAAGTGGGCGGGTCCAGGCGCCCTTAAGCCCCGTGCCATCCCCAGTTTGTCCTGGCAACTGTTGCTGGCCCCCAAAGCGGAAGTGGGCGGGTCCTGGCCCCCTTAAGCCCCCTGCCATGCCCAGGGTTGCCCTGGCAACTGTTGCTGGCCCCCAAAGCGGAAGTGGGCGGGTCCAGGTGCCCTTAAGCCCACTGCCATGCCCAGGGTTGCCCTGGCAACTGTTGCTGGCCCCCAAAGCGGAAGGGGGCGGGTCCAGGCGCCCTTAAGCCCACTGCCATGCCCAGGGTTGCCCTGGCAACTGTTGCTGGCCCCCAAAGCGGAAGGGGGCGGGTCCAGGCGCCCTTAAGCCCCCTGCCATGCCCAGGGTTGCCCTGGCAACTGTTGCTGGCCCCCAAAGCGGAAGTGGGCGGGTCCAGGCCCCCTTAAGCCCCCTGCCATGCCCAGTGTTGCCCTGGCAACTGCTGCTGGCCCCCAAAGCGGAAGTGGGCGGGTCCAGGCCCCCTTAAGCCCCCTGCCATGCCCAGTGTTGCCCTGGCAACTGTTGCTGGCCCCCAAAGCGGAAGTGGGCGGGTCCTGGCCCCCTTAAGCCCCCTGCCATGCCCAGGGTTGCCCTGGCAACTGTTGCTGGCCCCCAAAGCGGAAGTGGGAGGGTCCTAGCCCCCTTAAGCCCCCTGCCATGCCCAGGGTTGCCCTGGCAACTGTTGCTGGCCCCCAAAGCGGAAGTGGGCGGGTCGAGGCCCCCTTAAGCCCCCTGCCATTCCCAGGGTTGCCCTGGCAACTGTTGCTGGCCCCCAAAGCGGAAGTGGGCGGGTCCAGGCGCCCTTAAGCCCCCTGCCATGCCCAGGGTTGCCCTGGCAACTGTTGCTGGCCCCCGAAGCGGAAGTGGGCGGGTCCAGGCGCCCTTAAGCCCACTGCCATGCCCAGGGTTGCCCTGGCAACTGTTGCTGGGCCCCAAAGCGGAAGTGGGCGGGTCCAGGCCCCCTTAAGCCCCCTGTCATGCCCAGGGTTGCCCTGGCAACTGTTGCTGGCCCCCAAAGCGGAAGTGGGCGGGTCCAGGCCCCCTTAAGCCCCCTGCCTTGCCCAGGGTTGCCCTGGCAACTGTTGCTGGCCCCCAAAGCGGAAGTGGGCGGGTCCTGGCCCCCTTAAGCCCCCTGCCATGTCCAGGGTTGCCCTGGCAACTGTTGCTGGCCCCCAAAGCGGAAGTGGGCGGGTCCAGGCGCCCTTAAGCCCACTGCCATGCCCAGTGTTGCCCTGGCAACTGTTGCTGGCCCCCAAAGCGGAAGTGGGCGGGTCCAGGTGCCCTTAAGCCCACTGCCATGCCCAGGGTTGCCCTGGCAACTGTTGCTGGCCCCCAAAGCGGAAGTGGGCGGGTCCTGGCCCCCTTAAGCCCCCTGCCATGCCCAGGGTTGCCCTGGCAACTGTTGCTGGCCCCCAAAGCGAAAGTGGGCGGGTCCAGGCGCCCTTAAGCCCACTGCCATGCCCAGGGTTGCCCTGGCAACTGTTGCTGGCCCCCAAAGCGGAAGTGGGCGGGTCCAGGCGCCCTTAAGCCCCGTGCCATCCCCAGTTTGTCCTGGCAACTGTTGCTGGCCCCCAAAGCGGAAGTGGGCGGGTCCTGGCCCCCTTAAGCCCCCTGCCATGCCCAGGGTTGCCCTGGCAACTGTTGCTGGCCCCCAAAGCGGAAGTGGGCGGGTCCAGGTGCCCTTAAGCCCACTGCCATGCCCAGGGTTGCCCTGGCAACTGTTGCTGGCCCCCAAAGCGGAAGGGGGCGGGTCCAGGCGCCCTTAAGCCCACTGCCATGCCCAGGGTTGCCCTGGCAACTGTTGCTGGCCCCCAAAGCGGAAGGGGGCGGGTCCAGGCGCCCTTAAGCCCCCTGCCATGCCCAGGGTTGCCCTGGCAACTGTTGCTGGCCCCCAAAGCGGAAGTGGGCGGGTCCAGGCCCCCTTAAGCCCCCTGCCATGCCCAGTGTTGCCCTGGCAACTGCTGCTGGCCCCCAAAGCGGAAGTGGGCGGGTCCAGGCCCCCTTAAGCCCCCTGCCATGCCCAGTGTTGCCCTGGCAACTGTTGCTGGCCCCCAAAGCGGAAGTGGGCGGGTCCTGGCCCCCTTAAGCCCCCTGCCATGCCCAGGGTTGCCCTGGCAACTGTTGCTGGCCCCCAAAGCGGAAGTGGGAGGGTCCTAGCCCCCTTAAGCCCCCTGCCATGCCCAGGGTTGCCCTGGCAACTGTTGCTGGCCCCCAAAGCGGAAGTGGGCGGGTCGAGGCCCCCTTAAGCCCCCTGCCATTCCCAGGGTTGCCCTGGCAACTGTTGCTGGCCCCCAAAGCGGAAGTGGGCGGGTCCAGGCGCCCTTAAGCCCCCTGCCATGCCCAGGGTTGCCCTGGCAACTGTTGCTGGCCCCCGAAGCGGAAGTGGGCTGGTCCAGGCGCCCTTAAGCCCACTGCCATGCCCAGGGTTGCCCTGGCAACTGTTGCTGGGCCCCAAAGCGGAAGTGGGCGGGTCCAGGCCCCCTTAAGCCCCCTGTCATGCCCAGGGTTGCCCTTGCAACTGTTGCTGGCCCCCAAAGCGGAAGTGGGCGGGTCCAGGCCCCCTTAAGCCCCCTGCCTTGCCCAGGGTTGCCCTGGCAACTGTTGCTGGCCCCCAAAGTGGAAGTGGGCGGGTCCTGGCCCCCTGTAGCCCCCTGCCATGCCCAGAGTTGCCCTGGCAACTGTTGCTGGCCCCCAAAGCGGAAGTGGGCGGGTCCAGGCCCCCTTAAGCCCCCTGCCATGCCCAGTGTTGCCCTGGCAACTGTTGCTGGCCCCCAAAGCGGAAGTGGGCGGCTCCAGGCCCCCTTAAGCCCCCTGCCATGCCCAGGGTTGCCCTGGCAACTGTTGCTGGCCCCCAAAGCGGAAGTGGGCGGGTCCAGGTGCCCTTAAGCCCACTGCCATGCCCAGGGTTGCCCTGGCAACTGTTGCTGGCCCCCAAAGCGGAAGGGGGCGGGTCCAGGCGCCCTTAAGCCCACTGCCATGCCCAGGGTTGCCCTGGCAACTGTTGCTGGCCCCCAAAGCGGAAGGGGGCGGGTCCAGGCGCCCTTAAGCCCCCTGCCATGCCCAGGGTTGCCCTGGCAACTGTTGCTGGCCCCCAAAGCGGAAGTGGGCGGGTCCAGGCCCCCTTAAGCCCCCTGCCATGCCCAGTGTTGCCCTGGCAACTGCTGCTGGCCCCCAAAGCGGAAGTGGGCGGGTCCAGGCCCCCTTAAGCCCCCTGCCATGCCCAGTGTTGCCCTGGCAACTGTTGCTGGCCCCCAAAGCGGAAGTGGGCGGGTCCTGGCCCCCTTAAGCCCCCTGCCATGCCCAGGGTTGCCCTGGCAACTGTTGCTGGCCCCCAAAGCGGAAGTGGGAGGGTCCTAGCCCCCTTAAGCCCCCTGCCATGCCCAGGGTTGCCCTGGCAACTGTTGCTGGCCCCCAAAGCGGAAGTGGGCGGGTCGAGGCCCCCTTAAGCCCCCTGCCATTCCCAGGGTTGCCCTGGCAACTGTTGCTGGCCCCCAAAGCGGAAGTGGGCGGGTCCAGGCGCCCTTAAGCCCCCTGCCATGCCCAGGGTTGCCCTGGCAACTGTTGCTGGCCCCCGAAGCGGAAGTGGGCGGGTCCAGGCGCCCTTAAGCCCACTGCCATGCCCAGGGTTGCCCTGGCAACTGTTGCTGGGCCCCAAAGCGGAAGTGGGCGGGTCCAGGCCCCCTTAAGCCCCCTGTCATGCCCAGGGTTGCCCTGGCAACTGTTGCTGGCCCCCAAAGCGGAAGTGGGCGGGTCCAGGCCCCCTTAAGCCCCCTGCCTTGCCCAGGGTTGCCCTGGCAACTGTTGCTGGCCCCCAAAGCGGAAGTGGGCGGGTCCTGGCCCCCTTAAGCCCCCTGCCATGTCCAGGGTTGCCCTGGCAACTGTTGCTGGCCCCCAAAGCGGAAGTGGGCGGGTCCAGGCGCCCTTAAGCCCACTGCCATGCCCAGTGTTGCCCTGGCAACTGTTGCTGGCCCCCAAAGCGGAAGTGGGCGGGTCCAGGTGCCCTTAAGCCCACTGCCATGCCCAGGGTTGCCCTGGCAACTGTTGCTGGCCCCCAAAGCGGAAGTGGGCGGGTCCTGGCCCCCTTAAGCCCCCTGCCATGCCCAGGGTTGCCCTGGCAACTGTTGCTGGCCCCCAAAGCGAAAGTGGGCGGGTCCAGGCGCCCTTAAGCCCACTGCCATGCCCAGGGTTGCCCTGGCAACTGTTGCTGGCCCCCAAAGCGGAAGTGGGCGGGTCCAGGCGCCCTTAAGCCCCGTGCCATCCCCAGTTTGTCCTGGCAACTGTTGCTGGCCCCCAAAGCGGAAGTGGGCGGGTCCTGGCCCCCTTAAGCCCCCTGCCTTGCCCAGGGTTGCCCTGGCAACTGTTGCTGGCCCCCAAAGCGGAAGTGGGCGGGTCCTGGCCACCTTAAGCCCCCTGCCATGCCCAGAGTTGCCCTGGCAACTGTTGCTGGCCCCCAAAGCGGAAGTGGGCGGGTCCAGGCCCCCTTAAGCCCCCTGCCATGCCCAGTGTTGCCCTGGCAACTGTTGCTGGCTTCCAAAGCGGAAGTGTGCGGGTCCAGGTGCCCTTAAGCCCACTGCCATGCCCAGGGTTGCCCTGGCAACTGTTGCTGGCCCCCAAAGCGGAAGTGGGCGGGTCCTGGCCCCCTTAAGCCCCCTGCCATGCCCAGGGTTGCCCTGGCAACTGTTGCTGGCCCCCAAAGCGGAAGTGGGCGGGTCCAGGCGCCCTTAAGCCCCCTGCCATTCCCAGTTTGTCCTGGCAACTGTTGCTGGCCCCCAAAGCGGAAGTGGGAGGGTCCTGGCCCCCTTAAGCCCCCTGCCATGCCCAGAGTTGCCCTGGCAACTGTTGCTGGCCCCCAAAGCGGAAGTGGGCGGGTCCAGGCCCCCTTAAGCCCCCTGCCATGCCCAGTGTTGCCCTGGCAACTGTTGCTGGCCCCCAAAGCGGAAGTGGGCGGGTCCAGGCGCCCTTAAGCCCCCTGCCTTGTCCAGTGTTGCCCTGGCAACTGTTGCTGGCCCCCAAAGCGGAAGTGGGCGGGTCCTGGCCCCCTTAAGCCCCCTGCCATGCCCAGAGTTGCCCTGGCAACTGTTGCTGGCCCCCAAAGCGGAAGTGGGCGGGTCCAGGCCCCCTGCCATGCCCAGTGTTGCCCTGGCAACTGTTGCTGGCCCCCAAAGCGGAAGTGGGCGGGTCCAGGTGCCCTTAAGCCCACTGCCATGCCCAGGGTTGCCCTGGCAACTGTTGCTGGCCCCCAAAGCGGAAGTGGGCGGGTCCTGGCCCCCTTAAACCCCCTGCCATGCACAGGGTTGCCCTGGCAACTGTTGCTGGCCCCCAAAGCGGAAGTGGGCGGGTCCAGGCGCCCTTAAGCCCCGTGCCATCCCCAGTTTGTCCTGGCAACTGTTGCTGGCCCCCAAAGCGGAAGTGGGCGGGTCCTGGCCCCCTTAAGCCCCCTGCCATGCCCAGGGTTGCCCTGGCAACTGTTGCTGGCCCCCAAAGCGGAAGTGGGCGGGTCCAGGTGCCCTTAAGCCCACTGCCATGCCCAGGGTTGCCCTGGCAACTGTTGCTGGCCCCCAAAGCGGAAGGGGGCGGGTCCAGGCGCCCTTAAGCCCACTGCCATGCCCAGGGTTGCCCTGGCAACTGTTGCTGGCCCCCAAAGCGGAAGGGGGCGGGTCCAGGCGCCCTTAAGCCCCCTGCCATGCCCAGGGTTGCCCTGGCAACTGTTGCTGGCCCCCAAAGCGGAAGTGGGCGGGTCCAGGCCCCCTTAAGCCCCCTGCCATGCCCAGTGTTGCCCTGGCAACTGCTGCTGGCCCCCAAAGCGGAAGTGGGCGGGTCCAGGCCCCCTTAAGCCCCCTGCCATGCCCAGTGTTGCCCTGGCAACTGTTGCTGGCCCCCAAAGCGGAAGTGGGCGGGTCCTGGCCCCCTTAAGCCCCCTGCCATGCCCAGGGTTGCCCTGGCAACTGTTGCTGGCCCCCAAAGCGGAAGTGGGAGGGTCCTAGCCCCCTTAAGCCCCCTGCCATGCCCAGGGTTGCCCTGGCAACTGTTGCTGGCCCCCAAAGCGGAAGTGGGCGGGTCGAGGCCCCCTTAAGCCCCCTGCCATTCCCAGGGTTGCCCTGGCAACTGTTGCTGGCCCCCAAAGCGGAAGTGGGCGGGTCCAGGCGCCCTTAAGCCCCCTGCCATGCCCAGGGTTGCCCTGGCAACTGTTGCTGGCCCCCGAAGCGGAAGTGGGCGGGTCCAGGCGCCCTTAAGCCCACTGCCATGCCCAGGGTTGCCCTGGCAACTGTTGCTGGGCCCCAAAGCGGAAGTGGGCGGGTCCAGGCCCCCTTAAGCCCCCTGTCATGCCCAGGGTTGCCCTGGCAACTGTTGCTGGCCCCCAAAGCGGAAGTGGGCGGGTCCAGGCCCCCTTAAGCCCCCTGCCTTGCCCAGGGTTGCCCTGGCAACTGTTGCTGGCCCCCAAAGCGGAAGTGGGCGGGTCCTGGCCCCCTTAAGCCCCCTGCCATGTCCAGGGTTGCCCTGGCAACTGTTGCTGGCCCCCAAAGCGGAAGTGGGCGGGTCCAGGCGCCCTTAAGCCCACTGCCATGCCCAGTGTTGCCCTGGCAACTGTTGCTGGCCCCCAAAGCGGAAGTGGGCGGGTCCAGGTGCCCTTAAGCCCACTGCCATGCCCAGGGTTGCCCTGGCAACTGTTGCTGGCCCCCAAAGCGGAAGTGGGCGGGTCCTGGCCCCCTTAAGCCCCCTGCCATGCCCAGGGTTGCCCTGGCAACTGTTGCTGGCCCCCAAAGCGAAAGTGGGCGGGTCCAGGCGCCCTTAAGCCCACTGCCATG